>NC_139709.1:43332767-43455267 GCF_964188405.1 Protomyctophum parallelum | reverse complement strand
GTGTGTGTGTGTGTGTGTGTGTGTGTGTGTGTGTGTTGGGGGTGGGGGGGCTCAACACAGTTATCCTTACATTATTGTGCATAATCCGGGCAACTTGCACAAATACATTTTAACATTTAAAATATTTGGGTTGTAAAGTCAAAATTCTTCAACATTCTACATTTAAATAATAATTAGTGTTAAATAGCTAATTCATTTAAAATATATACTTTTCCACATTGTGCTTGCGTGCGTGCGTGCGTGCATGCGTGTGCGTGTGTGTGTGTGCGTGCGTGCGTGTGTGTGTGTGTGATAAATATATACCTATGTGAATGTGTGAATGTGTAAATGTGTGAATGTGTGAATGTGTGTATGAGTGTATGTATATGCCCTCTCTCTCTTTCTCTCTCTCTCTCTCTTTGTCTCTCTGTGACTAAAACAGCGGCGGTTCCCGAGGGTGTGTCTGTTTCGAGGTTGTTCCGGGGATTAGGCCCCATGGGGGTGCAAAGCTCGGCCGCTTGCTGTCTCAGTGAGAACGAATTCCTCTGGTATGCACCAGATCAGCAGCCAGACGCCAGAGACTCCACCACCACAGGGGGACCCACAGTACACTGCTCCAGTGCACTATATAGACAGGACTGCTGCCACTTCCACTGCAGGCCTAAAAGCCCCTAGACGAGCCAGGCCTCGCTGTCTAACTATCACCTATCTAAAGTAAACCGTATTCCTATCACGACTCCGCTCGGTCCCTAATCTGAGCCCACCACATCTGGAATTGACTGAGCCCTAGAGACACCTTTTCCTTCTTCTTATTCTTCTTCTCCACCTGTGCGACATTTCAGTAGTATTATTTCTTGAGATAGAAATGATGGTTGGATCAAGTGGTTTAATAATCTCTCACTTGTAGCAGGTCACTCAAGAACAAAATGGAGAAAGCTCTGTGGCTTTGGAGGGGAAAGAATGATGCTAAACGTAAAGTTTTCTAATTGCTAGAAGAGAGGTCTTCGCGTACTAGCTATCAATGTCATTGAATCTAATCGATTCTCATTTCCTCTCTTTTATTAAGTTAAAATAGGGAAATTAATTCTGTCCTGGACTGAAATGGAGACGAGTGCACTGCCATATACATTCACGTGGCTCCGACGAATACATAAATTAAAACAAATTAGCCAACAAAGTGAGTCATTTGCATAAATTACACAGTGTGTTACTAGGGGATAGATTACTTCATTCCAATCAATTAAGACAGTGGAACATTCCGTGATTGCAATTCCAGACAGAGGGAGCAAACATTCCAGGCACGGCGTCCCAGTGCAAGACGAGAAGGCTGCTCTGTGCGGAGCAGTCCGCCAGGGTTAATGTTCAAACCATCCACCAGGCCACACCACCTTTGACCTCTTTATTAGACGTATAGCCACCGACTGACCCTGTGGGTGTGTGAACTAACAGCCACAATCACACATGCTGAGGGTGGAGCGACTGGTTTGCCTACGGGCCAATGACGTGTGTGTGTGTGTGTGTGTGTGTGTGTGTGTGTGTGTGTGTGTGTGTGTGTGTGTGTGTGTGTGTGTGTGTGCGTGTGCGTGTGCGTGTGCGCGTGTGCGTGTGTGTGTGTGTGTGTGTGTGTGTGTCTGAAACTTGGGGAGAGAAGCAGCAGCAGCGGCTGGTATTAACAATCACTCACATATCAAAGCAAGACAAATTATCGCTCCGAACCATACTGGTGCCACACTGACTGCGCACCGTAGTGGATGAGCCAGATACGTTTTAATGTCAATATATACACATCCTGAGGCTTTCGTGTGAGAGACAGAGTTGCCAGAGGCAGTTTCTTTCTCTTTTTTTTTTTATCTACGCTCTGCAGAAGGCTGAGAATCCTTCTCATGGGATACCGTACCCAGCATGCATTGCACGGGGGGCAGCCACCCTTTGTGGTGGTTAGAAGCTCGTTTTCCGCCTGTTAGTCCATCTACCTCACTGGTGGGAAGCCACTGATGGACACTGATGACTGTGTAATCGACCATAATTGTCTTTTCAGTTTTGATTTGTGTCATCCCTCGACTTACTCGTCCATCCTCATCTCCCTCTCCATTTCTCTCTCCCTCTTTCCGTCCGTCTCATGAAAGAGTGACATGTGCCACATTTAAAATTCATCAGCACCAATGAGACAAATGTGACCGTGTTTCCCAGCCTAACACGGCTCTCGTTGCAAGGACATACGTCCCAGGTCACACCTGGGATGCCCATGGCGTTTGTGGCTTCGAGGCTTTGTGATTGTGTTTGTATATACTGCACACACTAACCTGTGGAGAGAGGCTGTTGCTGATGGCGGGGTTGACTGCGTTGGAGTGTCCTGGCGGGGGGACAAAGCCGTCAGAGTACCCTGAGAAGCTGTGGCGTCCAGAGGACAAGCAGTAGGCCGAGCCTCCGTCCTGGGCCCCCACCGACGGGCCATGCCCACCCTGGTGCACCGAAGTGGGAGGGAGAGGCTGCGGTCTGTGCACAGTGTTGGACGGTTCTGACACTGACGTTTGAGAGAGACAGATGGGAAGATATGAGATAAATACGTTTAAAATTAAAATAGGGCACTTGCATAACATTGAGATATATCAAACAACAATGCTGAATTAAATGACACGCGTGACCGAAACGCTCCTCGTCTGCATAGAGTGTGAATGTGTTTGGCTGTGCCTACCCTGAGCTATGGAGGTGGGCGGATAGGGGCTCTCTGACAGCTGATAGGCCTGCAGGCCCGACATGGCTGATGGCGGGAAACCTCCCGGAATCAGGTGATTGAACGCCATCAGCTGATTAGCACCTGCTTGCTTCCTCCAGCGGGCTCTCCTGTTGCTAAACCACACCTGGAAGACAAAACAAAGACAAAGGAGGAAAGAAAGGTGAGTGTCACAGCTAATTGTTTATTCGACACAATGCATTTGTTTGTATTTTGTACAGTGTAACATTAATATGTATACTGATATATTGTTATTTGCTGTAGAGAGTGAGAGTGTGTGTGCGTGCGCGCGCTGCACATGGGTGGGTGGGTGGTTGGGGGGGGGGGGGTCTCTCTCAGCCCAGGGCTCATCAGATAGTGATCTAAACATCTGGAAAGTGCAGTGGAACTACAGTGACGTTTTTATTCATTCGGAGGGCTCAGATCAGCTGCATCACATAAATCAAACCATGAAGCTATTACAGCTGTTTAACACCTCTAGTAATACATTATCTGAATGAAGCATCTAAGGGCTTTGATGGGATCTCTGCTTTTTTTTTGTTTTTTGTTTTTTTTACAGGAAGTCTGCCAAATACAGGAAATAGAGGAAACCCTCTTCAGTGTACTGTATGTGAGTGTAACTAACCACCTGGATTGGAACTTGCGCCTCCCACATGGGAAACCAAACATCTATACCAAAGCCAACGAGGAATCCCGCATTGGCCAATTGTTAGACTTCTGGGCTTTGGGCGTGGTATACTATATATTAGGGAAGGGATGCACGATATAATCGGTAGCATAATCGGAATTGGCCGTATCGGCCATAGAAATGCCATCAAAATAATCCAGATTATTTAATTGGTTTTCACCAGCAAACAAAAATAAAAAAATAAAAACTGGAGAAATGAGTTCACTATAAATCAAAAGTGTCTATAGTACCTCTAGTCTAGAACAAAAGTAAAAAATGTAAAGATATTAAGTAAAAATAATAACTTTTTCTATACATTTAATTTGTGTACTCATCTCTTTCAGTATTCATTCGGTTGTGAAAACAGTCACTTTTTAACAGGCTTTGTACCAAGCCCCTACAGAGCGTCGCAGTCCCTCCCCCTTTCAGAACAACGAGTGGCCCAGGAAATGAATCGCAATGCATTTTGACCATAGGCATTTCTTAAATTATTTATTTAAAGACCTTTTAGGCGTCGTACGAAGCCAACTCTTGTCGTGACAAATCATGACAACACACACAATATTTTGGACCAAACAAATAATTACAAAGACAACAAAAAAAGTGTTTAAAAGCCGTTATTTTCTACTTTCTAATTATTTGTTTGGTCCATATTATTGTGTGTGTTGTCATGATTTGTCACGACAAGAGTTGGCTTCGTACGACGCTTAAAAGGTCTTTAAATAAATAATTTAAGAAATGCCTATGGTCAAAATGCATTGCGATTCATTTCCTGGGCCACTCGTTGTTCTGAAAGGGGGAGGGACTGCGACGCTCTATAGGCCTATATTCTATTGGAATCGGTCAGAATCAGTATCGGCAGATATGACCCTGCAAATAATTGGATACTGGTCATAATTTCATAATTGTGCACCCCTACTATATATTGAAATACATTTTAAGGATAAACTCATCATCTCGTTTTCTCCTAAATTTAAAAATAAAGAATTTCTTTATTAAGAAAAACTGGATGGATGGATGGATGGTAAATTTCAGTCTGATAATGATCCTATATCCCTCTCCTGAGTGGCACTGAGGGCAGACAGTGCACGGCGTGCGGTGAGTGGTGACATAACCAGCACAGTGAGGGTCCGTGTCTGTATGTGTAAGGCATGTGGATGGGGGCTGGGGTTGACCACATGTTTATCGGCTATAATAAATTGTCTAACATTAACAAGATGGGCATTTCCTGGTCAGCACCCATATGTTACGCATCCCTGAGGATTAAGAGACTTATCCTCCTGCTGGGTGAATAGCTTTTCAGTATCTACTTGCAAGCAAGCATGTGCACGCTATACTTTGAAGGCTCTCACATACAGTGTATACGGTATATGTGTGTGATGTCTCTCACCTGCACCCTGGCCTCTGTAAGCTTGGCCCGCTGAGCCAGCTCCTCTCGCGTGTAGATGTCCGGGTAGTGCGTGCGCTCAAAGGCCCTCTCCAGCTCCTCCAGCTGTTCGGTTGTGAAGGTGGTCCGACTGCGGCGCTGCTTCCGCTTCAGGGGAAGGCCCGGCTCCGAGTCCACGTCCGAACCCTCGTCTGAGTGACTGGCTGCAGAGACAGAACCCAAGAAACGTTACGTTAAATCCCCCCCAAAAAAGTCTTATCACATTAACGGACTGCAGGTCCATAGTTTACGTATATACCATGTAGGCCTATCATGACTATGACCCGGGGTGAATACTTTGAGGACATAAAATAGAGTTGTGTACAAGCTGCCAGTAGACCTCCTTGTCCTTTTTAAACTCCCAGCAGTTCCTGAGGGGATCAAAAGCCTCATAGGCTGCTTGAACATGGATTAGAGAGGTGCAGATCCCTCCCCTCAGGGCATCTATCCCTCGGTTCCCGGAGTGTCTCTGCCGGTCTTATCCATGCTGTGCGTTATTGAGATATGGCCCCGCAGCAAAAGAGGCATGCAGGCGCCCATCCCGATTTTGCAGGTGCTTCCTTAATCTGTTTGTTCAGTTGAGGGGCAGGACGGACAGACAGAGAGACTGGACGAGTGCATGGACGAGACAGCTTTTGGGAGCTAATTCAGCAGAAGGGAGTCAATGAATGCTTGGAGTCTAAGAGGTAGCGTCTGTGTGTGTGTGTGTGTGTGTGTGTGTGTGTGTGTGTGTGTGTGTGTGTGTGTGTGTGTGTGTGTGTGTGTGTGTGTGTGTGTGTGTGTGTGTGTGTGTGTGTGTGGTGGGGGTGGGGGTGACCCGTCTATTAAGTAATGATTAGGCTCCTCAAACTAGCGTGACAGCCTGCCATTGTGCACCATTACATGTCTGCAATACGCTTTCTCTCATGCTCTTTCGTTTGCTTTGCACACGCACACGTGCGCGCGCACACACACACACACACACACACACACACACACACACACACACACACACACTCCATCTCATGCATCTGCCACGTCTGGGCCGTGGGCTTTCAGTCGATCGGCTCTGTGTGTATGACAATGTTTCAAACCCAGATGGTTACAGACAGAAGGAGTTGGAATCCATTGCCCTCCTCCTCCTATTCACCCCGAGGGACCTCTTAAAGCTCGCTGCAGTCAGAGGAAGGTTCACTGCACCTTTTAGGCCATCGCAGACGGACAGACTACAAACACCTACAGTCCTACACTGAGAGAAGCCTAACTTATCCTATACTTGGCCATACGGACGTGTCCCTCGACAAAAATGTCAGATTTAAAAACAAACATTGACAAAAATTGCTGATTTAAAAAATGGCGAGCTATGTATTAACTACTACTACCCCAGGGGACCGTACTAGGTCCCCTCCGTTTTTCCCTGTACCAAATCTCTTTGCCGAAAATAGCAAATCCTCATATACTTTTGCCAAATGTTCGGCTATCATGACATGCCCAGAATAGGCACGCTAGGGTTCGTTGGGTTAAATGAAAGAGAAGGAGTGTGAAAGTAACTCAAAGTGGAGACAGGTGTAATAGCAGGAAGGGTCTTCGTCAGAGGGGCCAGTCTGCAGCCTCTGTCTTAAAGCTGCAGACTGTTCCTTCTTCCTCTGCCCCAGATTTAAAGCTTTTTAATTAAAAAAGTGCCAAGTCAGATACACAGGGGAGCGGGGGTCCCCCCTCCCCCCTCCACCTCACCCCAAATGCCCCGAGCCCCTCTGGTGCCAAGCAGGAAATGCTTGCGCCGGTTGCCAGTGTGATTCCGATCGGGCATTACATGAGGATTTGGACCCCGGGAGTTCTGCTGCGCTCCGTAGCGCCGCCGCTGAGGACTCTGAGGCATGGGAACAGAGCTCCTTATTGCATGCTGCTGACCGGGGAGTATACCATGCTGCCAATGGCGCTCGCGGACGATTGGCTGGACGGATGGATGTTAAGATACTTGTGGAAAGTATAGTGTTCCGTGCTGGGGAACAGACTTTGGGGGGGGATGTGGTTTGTTTGGATGGTGGGGCAGGGGATGTTGCCTGAAGCCAGTTGGAATGCATTGTGTCACAAACCAACAGGCTTGAGCAGAAGGCCACACAGCACGGGCCCAAAACTTGATAACTTTTCTATAAACATGCCTTTCAACAGAAATATTTTCAGCATATTCAATTTTTTCTTTTTTTTTATAGAAAACACAGCGTGAATTGTATTCCGAAGATGTGACATAACAAACAATTTGTTCCCTAAGGGGAATAGTTTATAACGTATACACACCGTGAAAGCCAAACTGCTGAGACGAGTTAATTGACGGATAAACAAGAGAAAGGACTAAACAAACCAACAAGTGAAGGAACATACGGTGCCATTTGAGCCAAGGAAAAGAGGAAGAAAGCAAAAGGAAAGGAGCCAAATGACGAGAGCCGACTACCCAAAGATTCCTAAGGGAGGGAATGAAACTCATAAACCTCCTCAGTGGAGAAAAGCTCCCCAGTGACACTGTATCATGTTAACTGCAGGGTGGGGAGTGTGTGTGTGTGTGTGTGTTGGGGGGGAGGGGAGGGGGGGGGGGGTTCCTTTCTTTTTTTTCACTCCCTTTATTTCTCCCGCTATCTCCCTCTCTTTCTCCCCCCCCCCCTCCCTGTTTTTATTATTAGTAACTGCAAGAGAAAACACTCCATCACGGACTCTCCCTTAATGGCAAATGACAGTGGTGCTTTTGTCATCCTCTCCAGCTCTCTCTTTTACTCTCTCTCTCTCTCTCTCTCTCTCTCTCTCTCTTTTCTCCCTCTCTCGTTCTGTCTCTTTTTTTTCTTCTTCTTTTATTTTTTTCCCTTTTTTTTTTTTTGGAAGTGTTGCGGCCAGGGCTTTTGTATGCTAGAAGGGAGAGGCCTGTGGCAGGGCTCTCTATTGGGCCGATTACCACGCTCCATCTGTAGGAGCCATCAGGGGCCGGCCGGGCCCGCATTCAGGGGCCTGTCACCTGCCCAGCAGGGGAGTGGGGGTTGCTGTAGGGGTTGGATGGGGGCAGGAGGGCCAGGGGATGAGTGGGGGGAAAGAAGGGTGGGTGGGAGCGGGCACAAAGGGGTCCGGAGAAGGGCCACTGGGGCTGCGGAGGGGCACAGCAGGGGAGAGAGAGACCCAGAGACCCCTCCCTTCCTTCCCTCGGAGGCGTGGGGGTTGGGGGAGGTTGGAGGCACCTGGACAAGATGATGCTGGGGAACGGGTGCCGGGCATCAGCCCGGCATCAGCTGAGAAATAAATTTTGTTGATGTACTGTATATATTTAAAGACCTATTGTGAAATGAAAAATATGGGCATTTTTATTTGAAGTTTCACTCTGAAATGGAAAGCTGTGTGTTGTTGCATCCCTCCAGGGTATGGGACGTTGCTCAGCTGCATGCGCGTGCACGACATGTGCGTTGAATTTGTTTGTTTGTTGACATTTCACTGAGAGACGGGCAGCAAAGCTCGTGGCTTATGTCTAACCTATAATGTTTTCAGATATATTTTAGCGTCCTGATTAAGTTTAAAACGAGTAATACACTGTCTGGATGTCATCTTGGATGAGATTGAAAACGGTTCTGTAATCAGAAGCAGCTGTATTTGAACGGTCGTGCAGCGATGGGAATAAAACAGGTGAATGAAATCAAGCTTCATTTTTATTCATGCAGGACTCGACATGTCATCACGCATTTCGTTCAGAGGAAGTATAATTAAATTTAGATTTTGATGGACTTTTGATTTTGAATACACAAAAATGAAACTGTTCCCATTGTTTTGGCATACGTTGTTAGGTATGCCCACATAGCCTACTGTATGTTGACCACCGATATCGTCTAAAAGTGTGAAAAACATCTTTAAAAACATTGACAGAACTGACAAAATATATCTAAAAAATGTGCATGCATTACCTGGGTTCACAGTGTTTAACCCATTCTGACCTGAGATCAGATTCCAAAAATGTCTGTTTGAAAATGACAGTTTTCTGAAAAAGCTATGTTTCTATGTCAGTGGTTCTTCGATTTTTCAAAAATAGCAGACCTACAAGCTCGTATCGCGCCACTCGGTGGCGCGATATGAGCTTGTAGATCTGCTATTTTTCAATAGCTAAAGCATAACATGATGCCAACACCAAAATGGGTGCCCGTTCAGAATGGGTTAAAGAAAAACTTTTTATGTACTTAATTAATTCATGAATTTTGATCATTATATATTATAAGATAAAATAATGTGTCTATGTGTTACATATAGTATTACACACACACACACACACACACACACACACACACACAGACACACACACACACACACACACACACACACACACACACACACAATACTTTTTTGTCATAGCAGAATGGATGAGAGTGCTCTGTATGCACCAAGGTCATTGCTAAAAGCAGGGCCTGTCATTTTCATTTCCTTCAATCACGTCTCTTTCTCCTCTTTGCTCACAGGACACCCCCTCGCCCACCCCCCACGATGCAACCGCGTCTTCTTCGCGCTTGACATTCTCAGACGAGGTTCCAGCGATATGGGCGCATTGAGGTTTTTCGGGGTTGAGGCACGCCAAAGCGCAGGAGCTGAGAGCCGAAGCGGGCTGTTCCCAGTTCCCACACATTCCCCATCTACAACGGGCGAAGAGGATACTAAACACACAAAGGGAGGCCTCGACCTCCTTAACTTAAACACCCAAATCAAATTTTACGCTGCAGCTCAAGCACCAGGGAGCTGAAAATACTCCACGGCCGCTCACAGTTTGGCAGAGGCTCTCCGACAAGAATCTTAAAAGATAGATTAAGGGGGCTGTCGCGAAATGATCCACGAAACAGACTTTTCAAACAAAGTAAGGTTTGTGGGTTAACAAACCAATAAAAGGCGGCAGGCGGAGGTGATAGCATGTTCAGATAGCGTTCCGTATTCAACAGGTCATGTCAACAGGTTCCTTTCACACATCAGAGGCCCATTACATAAACCTAAATACACAGAAGAGTGTGTACACAGTACACACACACACACACACACACCAGTCCACAGTTCGCCAAAGCATGCAGTGAGGGGCCAGCAGCACTGTAGGCTCACCACCCAAGCTAAAACAGAACCGTTTATTGAGGAGACTGACAGGCAGGAAAGGTAAACTCTAGAGGGCTATACAGATGTGAACCTCAGGAGTGTCTAGTCCTATTAGCATCACCTGCAGCCGCACTGCCTCTACAACAAGCCAGGAAAAGCATCGAGGAGTCCAACTTTGGAATAAAGGCTGCTCTTGTTTACTGTGCATAGAAAACAGTGGCCAAGGCCCCCAGAACACCCCACTTCCACAGATGTTAACGTAGGCACACGCACCTACATACGCACCTAAAGGCCTGCATCCACGCATATACACGCATGCAACAGTGTGTATTGGTTGTCCTATGACGGCGACAGAATTCAAAAATGGAAACAGACGGGAAGAAGCACTAGGAAAGTGACTCTCTGTGTGTGTGTGTGTGTGTGTGTGTGTGTGTGTGTGTGTGTGTGTGTGTGTGTGTGTGTGTGTGTGTGTGTGTGTGTGTGTGTGTGAGAGAGAGAGAGAGAGATAGAGAGAGAGAGAGAGAGAGAGAGAGAGAGAGAGAGAGAGAGAGAGAGAGAGAGAGAGAGAGAGAGAGCATATGGGACAGTTTATGGCTGTGCCTTGGTAGGGGCTTGGTAGGGGCTGACTGGCCCTTCCTCCAGGGGCTGTTAATAGTGAAGGTAATTGAGCTGGTGACATGTGTTCACCACACAAAACAAAGGGCAGAAGAGACAAATGAACTAGTTATTTGCCCAGGGAAGTAGATCTGGTCCTTTCAGGCCGGCAGAGCCCAGTGTGAGTGGACCACTGAATAAAACAGTGGAGCAGCACAGAGCGCCAGAGCCGAGCAGATGCCCCAGAGAAGCTGAATGGTTAACTGACAGCTCACAGGCCCAGCTGGGGTTAACAGTTATAGTAGGAAGAAATGGGAACGAGTGGGCCACTCACTTGACTTGCTAAGGAGCCCCCAGGAACCCGCAGCTGCCTGGGGGAAGGGGTGAGGTGGGGCATAGAAAGAGAGAGCAGAGAGAGAGAGAGAGAGAGAGAGAGAGAGAATGGTGATGATGGATGGAAAAAGAAACGGAGAGAGCGAGCACAGGAGGCAGGCCCCCACGTGGACAATGCGGCAGCTAGTGATATGACATTGAGAGATGTATCACTGTCTAATATCGCTGAGCTGACAAAAAGCCACAAATGGTCCCGCTCGGGCATTATGTGGCCCAGTGTGGGGTGGTTATTATTTAGTTCCACTGTAATGCAGTTAGCTGACAGTTTCACGGTGGCATTTCCACCCCCGGAGCACGGACAAAGCAACGGCACAGGACCCATGCCGGGGCGCATCGCTGGGCCAGGCTGCCACACGTTCCAGCCCAGCAGAGACCAAATTCTCTACAGACATGACCTCACTTTAGAGCCCGGTAAGGCCCAACCAAACATATACCGCTCCCCAGGTTCAGAACCAACCCACCTTTTTCACCGCAAAAACATCATTATTGTCATTCTACTTTACAGCATTATTAAACTAACCTGTATCCATGTAATATTTCCTAGTATTGGCTCAACTTGCATTGTACCGGTAATACATGTTTAACAATGTGTATAAATATCATATTTGATATAGCATCATAGCAAGAAAAAAAACGTGTTATAATTAGTACGGTGGTGACTCGGGACCCGGGAGACCATTAGCTGTCATCTTGACCCAAACATTATTGTAACCCTCTCCTTCTGAAGACTGATAGTTTTAACAGTCAAGTGACCCAAGGTTAGCCTCTGACCTTTTGACAGCCTTGGCCCTGTGCAGGGCTGCAGTGGAGAGGGTCTCACCGCTGACCCCCTCACAGCCTCACAACGGCCCCCAACAAAACTTCACAGCTACTGAACAGAGACGAGAGAGAGGGAGAGAGAGAGAGAGAGAGAGAGAGAGATCGTTCCATTCCATACTTTCTTCTCCAAACACTAGCTTCTTCTTTTCCATTGTGGGGCTGCTTTGCCCCCCCCTTTCCCCTACTCCTGCACAGTAAAACTCTCCTTGTTCATTTCACTCTTGAGTGTTGAAGATTTTTGCTTTGGGTTCATTCTAGGCTAGTGGGTTTAAACTCCATTAATGTTCAACTGTTTTATCTTGGTTTTCCTCATCTTGAGATTTAAGGGACCATTTTAAGAACATTTAAAATATATGTGCACATTTTGAGGAACATTATTCTCCCGCAACATGAATTCCAATTCTTTCTAAATCTTTTTTTTTCTTCATCTTTTCTTTCCCAAAGATGGAAGGACATTAATCAAACAAGTTGTCTCTGCCGTCTATGCGATGCGCATGAAGCTGCTCTACGCATCAACAGCAAAAAAAAAAAAAGAAAGAAAGAAAGCTGAGCCTAAACAAAGTTAAGTGATTGACAACGCTGTCTGGCTTTACTCAATTAACTATCCTATTGTGTTCCTTTTTGCTGGAGTTCCCTCACCCCTCAGCCCCCGACCCCTTTTCTCCTCACACTCCTTTATCCTCCCCATCACAGAGTTTTGCTCAGCTAATACTCTCAAGGAAATAGAGAGCTCCTTTTCTACCGGGGTTCCTTTCCCTGACCTTCCATTGCTCATTGCTTCTCTTTCAGTCACTTCACAGTGTCTCTGGGGTTATTGGGGAGAATGCGGAGAGTACATCAGCGCCGAGGGGCCGGCTCGGGGCAGGACCCCAGCCCCTCACTTCAAAGTTGGCCTGCATTCATTAATTGTCCTTTGAATTAATATTGGAGGATCACAATGCGGGTGCCAACAGAGAAAGAGGCTTTAATGAAGCATAGAGCCTGCATTCAGTTGCAGATCAGCCAGTGTGGATTTTTTTATAGAGAGGGGGTGGGGGGGGGGGGGGGGGGGGGCTTGATGCCAATGTAGCAAGTAAATGTGGTGTGTATTTATGTGAGAGCAGAGAGAAAGAGAAAGGTTATAAACTTCTTTACATTTATCTGTCCTTCCAAATCGATGGACAGATGCTGACAGGAACACATACATTTGAAATGAATCTTCCAGAAATGCCACTATATTTCAGCTTTTCGATGTGGATCAAATGTTTAGTGCTCCAGTAGTCTGGACTGCACCTAAGGTACAAAATAAGCTAGGTATATGAGTCAACAGACAGAGAGTGAGTGAGGCCCAGATTTATAGCTGCAGCAAACACTCCTCTAGTTTCAGTGTCTGTTGTTACAGGAGAAGGTCCCACACTCACTAGCAGCCCCAGCCTTTTACTTACTAAAGGCACCGTGAAAATACTGACAAATACACAAGTTATAGAATTGCATGCATCTATCTCTGTCTCGCTCTTCTTAGGGCGCTGCTCCCTGTCTGACAGGATATTGGTCCCTTGCCAAGGGCTGCTATTCCCGCCTCTGTGCGAGAGAACCACATTTGTTTGTGTGCACTGATGCCCCTTGAGAGTATAAGTTATGAAACTTGATAATTGGTTTAGATGGCTCAGATGTGAGGACCTACACGTGGAAGTTCATTGCCCGATTTCCCCTTTCAGGACACGCTTGGACTCAGTGTTTGCCGACTTTGCGTATTCTCTCTGCTTTTATAAAAACATCCATTACTCAGGCTCTCCTGAACACAGTCTCTCTCTCTCTCTCTCTCTCTCTCTCTCTCTCTCTCTCTCTCTGCTCCCAAATCTTGCTATCATTCCCTACCTAAAATCCATGCCAAAGTCACAGGGAGCCAGTAACCCACTTTATTTACACAAACAAAGTCCCACTCAGTTTCTTTGACAAAAGCAGCTAAATCTTTCATGTTTTGTCAGCACTTGATTCCTCCTGTCCCCCTGGCTATTTGCCTGCCTCTGGACAATGGGGGCAGGAGAATGGCAGCAGATTGTCGGAATGCACCTCAATGAAACCAATTATTACATGTTGACTGCGTTCACCATGGCAGATTTGAAAGCACTAGGCTCATTCAATTTGGCACCGCAGGACTCCCTTTCAAGGGAAGTTATCCCTTTGACTGTTTGTATTTCTGAGCTTTCTTTTTTTCTTCTTCTTCTTCTTTCTCCCCCTCCATCGTAAAAAAAAAAGAACCTGCAAGAGTGGGCTACTCCTCTTTCATGACTTTGGTTACTTTTAATTAGCTAAATGAGGCTAAAGGGCTGTCAGTGGATGTAAAAGTAATAAACGCAGGAAGGACTGTGGTTATCTGTTAATTAAATGACACTTAATGTGTCGATTCTTTATCAAACAACAATAAGCAATTCCCTAGTACATGGTTTTTGTTATTGACATCATGGGGAAACCAAATTATTGGTATTTGTTATTACAAAGTCACTTTGCAATCATGGCATGCATTCATACGGATAAGGAAACTGAATCAACAATTAAAGGCAATATGGACACACACAGTCGCATGCACGCACACACGCACGCACGCACGCACACACGCACACACGCACACACACACACACACACACACACACACACACACACACACACACACACACACACACACACACACACACACACACACACACACTCTCTCTCTCTCTCTCTCTCTCTCTCTCTCTCTCTCTCTCTGAATTGAATTTATGCATGCAAACTTCACTATAGGAAATTGTTTTACTGTTACATTTACCTCCTCTGCACTAACCTGCATCATGTCGTGTACCATAGGCTGACATTTTATGTTTGACATTTGTGGAATCATTGTTTTCTTTCTTTGCTTTTAGTATTATATAGGTTGAAATGTATATTTCTCTTACATTATTCTTAATACCTATTTTTTGTGTGCATTGACCTGGGAGTTGCAAGCTAAATATCGATACACCTGTCAATGATGAGAGGAATTTAACTGAATTAAAATCTTGAATGGGAAGTACACCATTTAGTATCTAATTCATTCCAGAACATGTTACTATTAGCTCCAGGGTATCCTTTGCTCACAAAGGCAGGCACTTGTTAATGCCATGCAGACCTGAGGCCGTGCAGTATATAGAGTTTATCCCACAAACCTTTGCTTCAATGTCCCTTTCCCAGACAAATAAATCTAAATGAGCTAGCTTTGATCTTAGCACTTAAGGAAAGACAACAATAGCGGTGGAGGAGAAAGGGCTAGAGAGCAACAGGCTTCTCTCCTCCATGACAATAGCCTCTACAAACACCTACTTAATCAATATTTGGTCAGAAGACACTCTCTTAGTGTCCCAAAAACACTCCTTTCACATTCTAATGAAGAGCTATAAAGGAGAAAAACAACAACTACTTCCACAAAGAGACAGAAGAATGAATTATTGCTGTCCTGTAGATCAATATTGTCACTGTGCTCTTTCATTTACTACCAGAGCACCTATTGATGAGATGCTGTCACATTTTGTTGTCGTTGTTGTTGTTGTTTTTATAAATACATACAATGGAAATGATTAATTCATGAATCAGTTATTAGGCATTGTATGAGTTTGCTATCAAATTAACTGTATACAATATGCATTTATATGTCCCAGTTGTGGGGAAACAACAGCACCCTCATCATGAACTTTACCAGCAAAAAGAAGGCCTAAAAGAAGGCTTATAATATTCACAATTTCACACTAATTTAATATTTCCGATTAGAATTTGACTTATCCCACACTCTGACTGTCCGTTTCGATGTGGAGTGAAAGGGCTTCGGACTCGGGGGGAACTACAGCAGTAAAGAGTGGAGTTTTAAAAGTTGCAGAAGTCAAGAGGCTGATCTGTATTCTGGAAGAGGGAGAGGGAAGTGCATGAATGCGCGCCCTAGGCGGAGAGGAAAGGGGCGGGCTTTGTCTCAGATGAAAGTGGAAAGAAATAAAGGGTTTGGATTTAATCTACTAGCAAAGGTTTTCTCTGAGATCACTGACTGAGCATCAAACCCACTGCGCAAAAAAGTGGAACAATGGTGTAAAAGACAGCGAAGGACATTAATATAATCGCACAATAAATGGCTTTTAGAAAGCGGCCAAATATATAGGCCTACCAATATATATTTTTAATTGTGAGAGCCCATTTTTGCTGAAAACTTTTAATGATTCTTGTTGTTATACCTTGGATAACAATTAACGTGCATATTTGAAATATTATCTCAAGATTAAGATATTAATCGTGGAATGGTGGAAATTAAATGCACATATGCATGGAACCAATACGAGAAAACAATTATTCTTTTTTTTGTTTGTTTGTGGCTTTCCAACTCAGCCACGCTTGTGAAAACATTCCTGAGATCCCAACAGGTCGTAAATCAACAGGTGTATATGCGCGAAGTATCGTAGACTCCATCTTTCTCAAAGGAAAACTCTAAACATTAGGAGAAGGCCACAAATTAACATTTTGTAGGTGAAAACAGGCTCTTTCCCCTCGCAGTAAGCAGTCTATAAAACAGCTCGCACCGGGCCTATTGGTGTTCCCTGAATAATTCATCGCTCATTGCGGGTCCATAATGTCTTCTCCCAGCCCTTTGTCAGCGCATTTTTTTTCTTCTATTCTCTCCACATTTTGAAAAGGTTTGGCGTCTTTTTGTACGCCACTGAGCCGCTCACTAGCATGGGCCTTTGTGCCGGTGAAGCCGAAGTGTGAGTCTCAATGGACTCTCCCGGCTTTGTCTCCCAAGTTCATCCTCAAGTGTTCAATTGTGCGCAAGAAAGAAAGTTTCTTATGTGGACGGAACTGTTGTGCAAATGTTTGATCATCACCTTCATAGCAACGTTTGTCCACCGCTAAGTTTGTTAAGTCTACAATATCGCATAAAAGCTATAATACCCACATGCATGCATAAAAGCTAATATGTTGCTTTCAGGACTTGATACAAGTGCAATGAGAAAAATCAAAGAAGCATTATCGATAACTGTATTTTCAATTATCAACTGAACTGCATTAGTCCTAATAAGTGTAGTGTAATTCTGGATAAACATATTAAATATTTCAAAAAGGCATGAAGGCCTAAAATAATATCATGTTACTTGCTATTTATTTTTCACACATGCACGACATATACTTTAATTGGATATTCCTCTGTGGTAATAGACCTACACAATCTGAAACTACACATCTGCTCATGCTAATTATTATTATTAATTTGTTAGCCGAAACCACAATTAGCATGCAAATAAGTGCTGCATTTTAACACCGGACAATTGACTCCGAGACAGCGGGGATAAAAGAAGAGTTTGGATCATTTCATGAATAAAAACGTATATATGCTCTAAAATGAACCTCGCACTTACATCTGTCTCCCAGAATCCCGTCGATGCTGTGCTTTGCTCGCCGTTCGTTCTCCTCCAGTTCCCTCTTCTCAATCTCATCGTCATCTTCCTCATCCTCATCAACTCCTCCGAATTTACAGCGCATAATGCGACTGATCGCGCTCACTTTGAGAAATGAAAACAACCAAAGAATAGTTGCAAAAGGCATTAGAGGTCAGGTCATGGTTATACAGCAAACATGAATGTAAATATAGCCTTAATTGCTTTACTGAATTATGAATGCAATTTCCAAACAATATATTTATTTATTATAGCCCATTTTACGATTTCCAGCTAAAAAACATAAATGAATATAAATGCACATGGACAACAATTTTCATTTAATTTGCAAATACTTTCATTAACGTATTATACGTATATTATAATACTATAGCCTTTCTCTAGACCTATAACGTTTGTTTTCGAATGCATTGCTATAATAAACGCGCCATGCTATACCTGATGGCACATTATTCCTGTCGCAGATGCCATCTTTCAGTAACTTGTCTCTGATCTCCCAGCTGAACATCCCTGGGTTCTCTCTCTTGTACTCCTCAATCTTTTTGTCCACGTCCGGAGATGTCGTTTGCTAAACAGCAAGGAACAAGGAAAATAAAAATGATTAGCTCGAAAGAGAATCGTGGGTTTAATATCCGCGCAGTTAAAATGAAAAGTTAAATACATAAGCAATGCATGTATTATTATTTTTACTTATAACTTCAACCTCCCAGGAGGCTAAGAAAGTTCACATATAAGGCTTGTATTTGTTCGGTGAAGTTCATATCAAAACGTCTCATCCTGCAGTAGTTAGTGGGTTCTCTATAATGTCTAATGCTGATCTCTCACCTTTGGCTTGCTGCCTCCGATGGCCCCGGGCCTGATGGAACCCGTCTCCTGGTACCGACACAGGATCTTGGACACGCAGCCGTGGGACACTCGCAGCTGTCGGGAGATGACACACGGCCGGATGCCGTGGTGGGCCATCTCCACGATTTTGTGGCGAATGTGGTTGGGGAGAGGTCTCCCGTTTATGAAGACTCCACCGAGCTGGTTGACCCGGCCCTGCCCTAACGGAGTGGACACTGCATGGACAGGCACGCCATTTAATACAAATGTTTTAGACAGCCTTGATATATTATAGGCACGCAGGTTGGCACTTCATATTTCTATAAGCCAATTAGCACCTTTTCTTAGACTATTAAAATGATTTCGGCAGTTTATTTTATTTATCCTTTTGGTGTCATTTACAAAACAGTCGACTTTTTTAACTCTTAAAATCACCTATATATATATATTCACTTTAAAGGTTCCTTGGTTCCGGCATACTCTCAATATATACATTAGGCTGTCAAATGGCAAATACCACTACCTTCTAAAGAGTAGGCTCCCCGCGGGTAGTTCTGGTGAGGATTGGGTCTCATCATCCTCGGTATGCCCCCCGCCAGTGCTGTCATGACTCCTGACCTCCCTCCGTCAGGAAAGAACTCCAGGATTGCTCCGGACTGCTTTTAGTTTGTGATCCTAAAAGGCTTTTCTTTAAAATATATATTCGGAGACAATATCGCGCTTCCTATGCGGTGGCCTCCATGAATCCTTTAGCCAGAATGTTGCGTCGGTCGGTTGGCAACCAACAAAAAGTTAAATCCCTCGGAAATGTTGAGGACGAGTATCCAATGTGATGCCCGATATTAGTCTCTAATATAGAAGCTAATGGGTGATTTGAACCTGAAGTACTGCGTGTATACCCGAGTTAAATGATTTACAGGACTCTCGGAGATGCTGATGACAGTCCCGGAAGGCTTTGGAAGAATAGATAGAAGTCAAAACATTTTATCTGTTGTTGCTCTCCCCTCTGACTCCGCGCTTTGCCTTCTGATTGGTCTACGGATGGACCGTTCAGGGCTTGCAGCAGCTTCCTGATTGGACCACAGGAACTTTCTCTCTCTCTCTCTCATGGGTTGACCTCACCATTCAACTTTTGCTGCGATCTAAACTTTTCACCAATATGGTAGCCTACATAACGGAGACAAATTTGAAGAAACCACAATTTAACAAATATATATTATATATAAATGTATCGACATGTGATCATTTTTTTAAAGAGAGAAAACATATACTATGGGCATGTTAAGTATGCAAATCATATAACTGCACAAAAATCGGATGTTAGAGATGAGTAATTTTATTGTACACCTATTTAGTCAGCCTATAGTTAATAACGCGCTAATTATTTACAAATTACAATAAAGGAGCACGATGGACGCAGCATGAAACGACGCCGACACTCCGACAGTGCTGTAAAAGTTGTCTGCAGAATGCAGACAGACAGAGCAATTGTGTCAAAACATTATTTATAACCCTATAAACACAAAAAACTCAAAATTGTCAGTTGGTAACAAATCTTTTATTTGTACAGCACAGGCAGGGATTTGTTTATCATTGTAGACCTGGCTATTATATTATTATTAGTATAGTAGTATAGGCCTATTATTATTATTATTATTATTATTATTATTGTTGTTGTTCTTGTTATATATTATTATAATTATAGCCTACTTATTGTTATTGTCATCATCATTGTTCAAAGCTATATTAACAAAGTTTGTCCAAACTTATGGATTTAGGCTACACGCAATTATTTAATGGGAAATACTGAAAACACATGATAAACACATTACAAACAATATTATAAAGTATAGGTTTTTGATTACGAACATTATAAAGTTTCCCCTGCAGGTCAAGTTTTATTATTAGTATTCAGGTCAACATATTATAGACAAACACACTGCATGTCAATGTCAACACGCGCCATAATGAGCATTAATTTTGTGCAATCAGGACCCAGGTGCGCGCTAACCGGATTAAAATCTGCAGCCCGCAATTCACAAAGAATATGTAGGCCTACACCACGAGGCAGAGCAGAGGGGCATATGAAAAGGTAGGCTACTGAACTAAATAGGCTATAAATTCAGTTGTCCTTGACTCCTTGTTTATAACAGATGGATAGTTTCAAGTCTATAGGCTATATTTATGCAGTATAGCTGGCCAATGTTCATATGGTGCAACAGGTGATTTGTTTCAGGCTTTATAAATATCTCAAAACATTTTCGAATTCATTTTTGATTCATTATTGAATTAATGTTATTGGAACCTAATCGCTGCATGCATTTGTCTAATTGAATTTAAGTCCTATATAATTCAATCCACAAAACCACAATGACTTTATAGAGTAGGCTAACCGGGGTTCATTAAAAAGGAAATTGCGCTCCTTCTCACTTCAGTGTAATTCTTAAAATGAAAAGACAAAGAAGCGAAAGAGAGTCTGAGCTCTTCATGGGAACGTTTCCTCTCCTCTGGAACGCACAGACAATGGGACGCACGCAGGAGGCAAATGTGGAATGGATGCGGGAGTTCCAGAAGCGTGTAAAGGGAGAAATTGCTCTTTTTGCCCCAGTTCCATCACCCTCGCTCAGAAACTCCACGGTTACCCAATGGTAGCACTAATTCAACAATAGGCGCTACCAAGACCCGTGGTTCAGCCACACGTTAGTGTAACACATCCGTGCAAATGGACGATTATTGACACGCAACCACATGAGGGATCACTTGACTTTTCTGAAGCCTTGTTGAGTTGAGATAATTAGCCGTGTTTAATGGGCGAATGTGGTATTTCCAGAGATAGCCCAGTGTAGGTCTCGAATTTGTTAGGCCTATATCCGCAAACTGTAATGTCCGTATGCGTCTAAACTGCGCGGCTATTCAATTCAATTCAATTCAATTCAAAAACTTGATTGTCCCCTAGGGGCAATTATAGGCTATTATGTTAACAAGACAACAGTGTGCAACACTGCAATGACTGCATACATTATAACCATGTAGGCCTACATCACAATAAATACCAATATACAAGTTTGTTGTATATTATAACTCCAGTACAATAATATGGCTGTATCTCCAACAATACAGACTACAATAAAATAGAACTATATACCCTATATATAAAGTAAATTAAGAGTGCAACTGTGCAAAAAGGTGAGAAATTGCCCGTGGGCATGCATAAATGTGCGATCTGTTCTGTGCAATATTTTAAATCTAGACTAAACAATAAAATCTACAGGTTGCATATAGGCAAAGTGAAACTTTTTTTTTATCATTTTAAATTAAGCCAAATACAAATTAATTATATATTCTCACTTATATTTAAACTATGATTCATATAATCTATAAAATGTATATCTCCCAAATAGCTTTTACTCATATATAGCTTGTTGTTATTAGGCCTATTTATATATTGTTATTATACATTGCTTGAAATCAACACTTTGAATAAAAGAAAGAAAGAAAGAAAGAAAGAAAGAAAGAAAGAAAGAAAGAAAGAAAGAAAAAACGTGTTCTCCCTTTCACCGTTTTTTGTACTTTTTTTATTGCCGCGAGCCACAGCATGCGGCCTGGTAATATATTTTTCCTCTTAGGACTAAGGTGAGATCTTTTCCCATTAGAAAAATAGATTTAGTGGACACAGAAACCTCGAGGAAACTTTATATGTCCATAAAAGACGGAATGGGAGAAAAACAAAGTTATCATACGAAGTTTAGCTATCATGAAAAGGATATTGGATCTACCATGTCAAATCAATTAGGGGAGGGAAATCCAAGTCAGAACTGTGCTCTGTTGGTGCACAAAATGCACCGAAAATAAGAGACCAAAAATGCCTGAGAAAAGTGTTTATAAGATGTAGACCCCAAATAACTCGGGGCTGTAGTATTTCTGAACTCATTTAACAAAGAAACCATAAGAAAAACAAGTCTATAATAATATACCTATAACTATACTTTGAGGATCTGCAACTTGGCATAATAACATATAGAAGTGTATAAGACTAACTATAACTGTTGGCCTTTTTTGTCCTGAAAGGACATCACAGTTAAAGGACCACTTCACCACTTTTAAACCTATCTTCATATAATTAGTCCTCACTAATGATCATGATAAAATAGCATTGATTTACACTTATAGTCTCATGTGTCTCATAGGAGGGCTGTGGGCAGTTCAGAAACCCGTCCACCAGTGACCTCATTGATGGGGAATCCAATAGACTGCAGGCATTCTATTCCTCAAAAGTTGCAATGTGAAAATGGAAGCCATCTTATCTTCTTCTTAGCCATATTATCTCACGATAATAATAATAAAATAAAATAAAATCTTGTTAAAAAATAAATCTGACTAACGATGATGTCACTGGTGGGGGTTTCTGAACTGCCCACACAGACCGAGTAGAAAATAAATGTGGTAATTTACCATGAACATTAGTGAGGACCAATTATATGAAGATAAATGTGGTGAAGTGGTCCTTTAAGCCCGGCCCACTATGAAGGGATGAAATGTTACACACATTTAGGTCAATAGACAATACAGTGCAAGATGATGAGGTCGGTCGACAATCAGTCAATCAAATCACGTTTCATACGGAGATTACACATTTTAATGATGATAACGATGATTTTGCACTAAAAGGGCAACTGAGATTTGGCCTTCAGGTCGAAATCCTGTGCCGCCACCAGTTTTTATTTTTCCCAAGCCATGACATCTCCCAAGTTATTCACTGACATGAAACACAAACTCAATGTCAGGATCAGGACTATAGCACATTCAATTTCAGGTTCAACATTAACCTAATAGGCTACTTTTTCCACTTAACTCTAACTGTAACTGTCACACTGTTTAAGTTCCTCCTAAATGTCATTGCTTTTCAGTACTTCTTGCTTGAATGCCGTGTTGCCAGCCTTCAAGTCACAGTTGATAGAGGACATACTGTGAGTTCTGGACCTCGACCCATGCAGGTAATGATGGTATGTAGGGTAGGGCAGGGGTGCCCGCACACCTTTTTGACTTGAGAGCTACTTTCAAAATGACCAGTTCAACAACATCTACTGACCAAAATAATTATAATCCCTTTGCTGGAAATAGTTTTTAAAGTTACATAATAAGACACACGAACGGGAAGAGGGAGGAAATGGAATTGGTAGGTTTTCTTGTAATGCTATACCGATGTTTGTGTGCAACACTCTTGAAAACATTGTATTGCATTTTGGGTTTGAGCTGATAGGCCCTTTTGATGTCAGTGCAAGTGATAGATTATAGGGCATATCATGTGATCTACCTGCACAGCCTTTGTGTATACTGGTAGATCACGATCTACCTTTTGGGCACCCCTGGGGTAGGGGTACAGGGAGTATCAAATCAAATGGGTTGCAAACTCAACAGGTATAGTTTGGTACTGCTGGAGACCAATTGCAATTTTCCATACCGATTAAATGCATCGACATGGATGCCGACTGCGGCACCCAACCCTTCACCTCTTTGGCCAGAGTGTCAAACAGCATGGCCAGCGCCAGGGCCACCATGACGCCCACACTGACCTTGCCCTCACTGCCAAACGTGCATGGTACTCAGGCGTCGGGTGAAGCAGGCCAGCTCGGACGGGCTGAGCGACTTCTGCATGTCTCTGTAGTGGTCTCTGAGGTGGAGCGAGGAGTTGGGGGAGAGCAGCATGTCGTTGATGAGAGGGTTAGGCTCGTAGCTGCAGGGAACGGGACAGATGTCCAGCTCCAGAGAAGACAGCTGCTGAAACGCAGATACAGGGCAAGACATGACGACTTTGTTTACACTTTGTTTGAGTGTCTCACAGGCTATGTGTACTACTAACACATGATGAGAAGTGGACAGTAACTAAGTACATTTAAGTAAGTCAATTCAAGTTAACTAAGTCAACCCCCCCCCCCCCACCACCACTGCACATACTAAAATGGACCCAAATGGACCCATTTAGCACATTTTTACATTTTTACAGAATGTTTAACTGAAGGCCTACTCTTATGCAGATGCATCACGGTTTAGTGATGTTTAGTCTTTTGGTTAGAAATCTGATCTATGATCACTGGAACAATAAAGCCTGCGTTGAAATGTCTCCCCCAAATAGTTGCACTCAACCCAATCTGTTAAGATAATGTTTTGCTGTGTGTGTCTCCATTAACCCAGTAACCTGCATGTCAGTGATAAGTCACAAGCAGTACTCTGCATCACAAAGACTACAGAACCCGCCTTGCCTTGGGACAGGGAAATGCATTACAATTAGCCTACATACATACATACATTTAGATAAACATCTCAAAGTCAAACACATCGCATCTCTTTAGAAGAAGGAAATCTATACACTCATTAGGAACCCTGGGCTTCTGTCCTATACACTTAGAAAACACATAACATTTTGTGATGCGTTTGATGTTAGCAAAAAAACGTGTGACCCACAACAGTTGAATGGGAACTCAAACCGAGCACTCTTTTCCATTACAAGAGGAAAGACAGAGAGATGTGGTGCATTTGTTAACCACACAGCCTTGGGGCATGCAAGGTTATTTCAACAGGTCTCTAGATGCAGAGCGAATTATGAGTTTATTGCCCCCATGATGAACTCTAGTGTGACACATGGGTGTTACCCACACAGTCAAATCCTGAGTTAATGAACTAATGAACGCAATATTGAATTTAAGCCAGAATGTAAAAACTGACTCATAAGTTAATGCTCAATATCAGGTTAATAGACTGATGGCGGTGGTGTGTGTGTGTGTGTGTGTGTGTGTGTGTGTGTGTGTGTGTGTGTGTGTGTGTGTGTGTGTGTGTGTGTGTGTGTGTGTGTGTGTGTGTGTGTGTTTTTGCATGCATGGGTGCATGCATTCATGTGTATTTTGAGGGAGCGAGAGTGTTTATCGTGCAACAGTCCTGATCTCCAAAATATGTCATCTGATATCTTCCCTCACAGTTGGATTTCCTACTTCACCACAGGAAGCAGAGTCTGAGGGGCGTAGCTGATAAAATCCAGCATCGTGTTGGTTCTAGCAAGCATATAATACTGTATTATTTACATTTGTTTATTTATTTATTACATTGTGCCACATTGACTTTGACAGGGCAGAGGGTTCCAACCATGACAGACGATATAGGGATATGAGTCTATGGACATTTCTGCAGGGAAGTAATAGATCAATATCATGTGAGCATTTTCCCATTTTGAGTTCAAATCTCAAAATATGCATTATGAACATTTCCAGGCGTAGCTGAAAATGTTCATAATGTCCCAACTTTTCAAATGTTACCCTTTTCAGCTAGTTGATGGAATCACACGCATGGGTGTAAATGTTGAGTGTTTGATTGTATTGAGTATCCTTTAAGAAATATTGGTAACATATTATTTTTTGTTTTGCGCTTTTTCATGTCAGACCTTCAGATTGACATTAGGCCATAGATAGCCCAAATTTCAAATTATTCTGCCCTAGGGACCCTCATATGGAAAGTTGTTCTGGTTTCTAAATGTATATCACTGCTTGTCACCTAGTTTATCGTATATGCAAGTTGCATGCAGATGTTGGCTACTTGGTCACATGTTGTTATTTAGTAGTATTGTTTTCTTGACCGCAAATGCTACAAATGTTATTTATTGCATGTTGTTTAGACAGATGGTTTGATGTTCATCTGGTATCCTAGTTACAGTACTTTGTAGCGCTTAATTGTTTTCTTTGCACTCTACTTACAACTGGTTCATTCATCATGGCATTACACTGATCTTGCACTTTGTAAGTCACTCTGGATAAGAGTGTCTACATACAACAAGTTATGACAAGATAGTTACAAATGACTGAAGCAAATTGTTAGCAGCCACTCATGCCTGGTTTTGTATTGTAATAATCTTTAATCAATTTAATTATACTTAAATTACTGGCTGGGAGTGCATGTGTGACCCCCTGAAACTCCCTCAAGAAGCCCGCCCAGCCCCAGGGCTCCTTGAGCCACCAGACCCCACTTTTTTCAACCTCTTAGCTATAGCTAATATACCGTAACATGAATACACTAGTACCAGGATTGCATTATTTTCTGCATTAGCAGAATCTGCTTTGTTCAAGTTTATGTGCAAACATTTGATTTTGAGACTAAAATATCATTTGATAGTAAATATATTTTCATATTATTAGCCTGCTATTTATTTTCTAACTGCATATAAAGGTTACTTTTTACCATACAATGTGATTAAGTAATCAGCTTGAAAAACAGACTATTCAGGTTATGCTGTTCCAATACTTTGTTTTCAAGGTTTGTGATACCTCAACGTTTCTGAACAAACATCATTCCAGATCTTCCCTGTACAGTAAACCATGATGTAGCACTGGATATGTATAGAAAATCTGTACAGTATGCAAATATTGTATTCATAGGAGACCATTTCAAAACTAGGCTTTACAGCATATAGTTATAGATAGCTGCTAGGACTGAAAAACATTAATATGTGTAACCACAAGAGGGCATGTGTGAGCTTGCCGTGTATGGTTTCACACAAAGCTGGTATAGTTGCATTTTATATTTCAAGGTTCACCATGTGTTTTATTGTCATGTGTTTGCTACAATAGAGTTGTAGCAAACAACATTGCAGCAGCCCATACCACGGTTCTTTCACATATAGCCTACTAAGAAACCATGGCAGCTTGATTCTGTTTGCTGCAGGATATTCATCTGAACTTAATGACTTAGTAGTATAGGCCTATGCATTGCCCAACCGAACTATAAACTATGTTTATGTTTCAATTTGTCCATAGATTGTGTTCGTTTTGAGTCATATCAATAATGGTGATAAAATATGTTAGAAGAGGATTTTGGTTTGGGGACAATCAATATAGATTGAGAAGCTAAAAGGAGTTTCCCTTATGTGTTTTACCATAAGTAAAAAACAATTAAACAAAAAAACACCCCAGGCAGTCACAGTAATTAAATTGTATGCAGGTCACTTGCCAAAATGTGCTGACCTCATCACATTTGTGATGACGGCTATGGTCGTTTTTAGGCCAAGGAGTGTTTTTCGTGCAAAACAAACGCTTGGAATGGATTCAGAATCACAATTGTCACATGCTACTCCCAGCACAGACTTGAGTTCACTGGCAAAATGGCAGCCTTATATACCCAGCTGGAGATAATGAGAATGGACTATACCATTTACAGGGGTGTCAATACAATAAATACATATAAATAAATAACCTTAAACCATACAAATGTTACAAGTTTCTGTGAACTACATGAACTATACAAGTTATAAATCCTTCACACTACAACATAATCCTAAACCCAATCCTTACTGAAACACATCACAGGCAATTGTTAGGCATTCAATCAAACCCCAAACATATTGCATCTATAACCCACATTGCACTTGCCCCTCATGTTTGTTAATCAATCACCAAGCATTTCCCCAGGTGGAACTCGTTGGCTGAGTGGCCATCTCAGCTAGACAGGAAACAGTATTCAACAATAAAATCATGACTGCAAAATACAACTGTGCAAGTTAATAAAGTGCCAATATTCTGTGCAAAATAAGTAGGACCACTCTGTTACATTACCCTCCTCCTCTCCAAATCCCTCAATCCTCTGGTTACTTGAAACAGGACTCTTCTTCACAACATTTCACCCCCTCCCTCCCTTCCCCCTCCAAGTTCCTCAATCTTCTGCATGGCACCTGGTAGAGGCTACTGGGCTACTCAACACAATCATAACCACTCATGTCTGAGTGAGTGACATTAAAGCACTAAAATAAAGAAAGGTTCTACCTGTTTCAGTCATTCTTTACAGTAAACAAACTGTAGGCCTATTGCAATCCAAAAGGAAAACAAAAAACTGTTGCTTTTGAAATTAAATTGCAATATCTTTATCTGACTTAAACTTAACCAAAATAATAATTAAATTGGACAATCAATATATTTCAAAATACAAATAGCATTGGCCTTAAAAGAGTGACAGTCTGCTTGACAAACCACTAACACTCCTTTTGATAGGCCTACCTAACTCACGTCGTGGAACTATTTCTATCAGTCAATCAGGCAAGCGGTAGACGGCAAAACCGGAAGTCATTTTAGTGGACGGGAGCAGGATGGTAAAAGGAATAGGATGGCACACGAGTTTTTGCAGCCCGGCAGCCAGAACCGGCGACGGCATCAATGTTAAAATATTTAATCTTTTTACCGTTCCGTGTCGTCCAGCAGGTTTTGCCGTTTTCTGTATACCGCTTGCCTGATTCCATGTGAATGCAGCATAAGGCTGAGGGAGTCACTCCAATTTGAAATTGGCCTCATGGTGGTGCTATGCTACCAGCCCGCTTCATCATTTGGCCTTGAACCATATGGTTGTACTTGTAGCCTACAATAAAATTATTTTAGGCGAAGATGGGTAGACATGATGTCAGTGTCAAACAGCTTTTTATATTCAAGGGTCTTTCTCTGCCCCGCCCCTCTCCCATTTGTTTTTATTGTGTTAAGGATCCAAGATGGCCGCAGCACCAGGAGGGGGTGGGGCGGAGGTGAGCGGGCGGGGTCGATATCTGTAAAAAATATGAACATGGACGTAAAATGAAGCCTGTAATTCCTTGCACTGTAAGGCGCCATATTTCTAGATGCGGGACTAAGGGCCGATTCATACTCCTATTTTAGAGTCGAATAAAAGTCGGTTCGGCGCTGTAGAGCTTACAATTTGACGTCATTTGAGGTTCGGGGGGGCGGGTACCGTCCTAAAGTCGGCTCTTCGGTGCTACTGAAAATTTCTGACGAGCCGAAATCATTTCGGCACTACAGCGCCGAAACAGCGGTAAAATAGGAGTATGAATCGGCCCTTACTCTTCGTTGGTTTTTATTTTGACTAATTGGGGGGTGCATGGCTCCCGTTCATAGACTGTAACGGTAGCCACGCCCCTCAGAACATTATGGTCTTTATGGTCATTTTCTTTATAAATGGGACCATAATTTTCCAAAAAGAATATTATGACATGAGAAATTAGACTTTAAACTAGTGACTGGAAGCAGAAAGTATTCATGACCATGTTTATTAAGGTAATACAGTCTAGGTGAAGTTGGGCCCAAATACATGGGCCTCTATGGAGCTATGGGTTTTTTTGGGCCCAATGACAGCGCCACAACAGGCCATTATATGAACTTTCAGGAAGTCCCGATTTCCTTAGTGGCTTCACGAAATATCTGTCTGACTGAGCTGACTGAGCTGCAGTCAGGACAGTCTGACACCAGACTTGTGTCTGAACACAGCTTTGATGGATGTGTTCTGCCACAAAATGTTTGGTCAAACCATTGGGCTTCCATTGGAAATGCATTGGAGCAGCCATTAAACACAGCCACACGACAAACAAAGGGCAGGTGTCTTGAATGTGTGAACGCAGCCCAGTAAGGGCATATGTCGCCCCCATCCGCTCACCTCCGCCCCACCCCTGCTGCGGCCATCTTGGATCCTAAACACAATATAAACAAATGGGAGAGGGGTGGGGCCGAGAAAGGCACTTATGTTTTCCTATAAGAAGATTAATTTAGTCTAGGACCTATAGACTAATATGTGGGCCTGTGGCCAGCCTGTGTGTGACGCCAGAGACTCAGTCATCTATATGAAACAAAATCACACCCGTGTGAACTGAGTGGTGCAACTCCCCTCTCTCTCCCCCCTCCTCTCTCTCGCATTAGCAGGCAACAGTACAGCACTATCGCTCTCTCTTTTTGCACAACAGCGCCCCTACTGGTACTAATAGTCATACCCGTGCTCATTGTCACATACATAGGTGAACGTCACATACATAGGTGAACACGGACATTGCTGTTCTTTGGAGTGGCACTCAAAAGAAGAGTATGAGTATGACACATCTATAGCCTATTATAGCCTATATAATATAAGACTCCAAATATAGGCAAGGTCAGCCCATTGACAT
Organism: Protomyctophum parallelum; assembly: GCF_964188405.1. NCBI lineage: Eukaryota > Metazoa > Chordata > Actinopteri > Myctophiformes > Myctophidae > Protomyctophum > Protomyctophum parallelum. The sequence continues at coordinate 43,425,375 of NC_139709.1, read as the reverse complement.
CCCAACAACAAAGACATGCATCATTGTGCAATTAATAGACCCTGACTTGTCATTGGTTACACAAAATCCAGTGCGACCATAACCAATAAGGATTACTCTTATCCTGGGAGATTTAAAACGTTATTATTTGTTATAAGTTGTTGTTGCTTCCATTCTGTAGCCGCATGGAGGAAACCCCTTCACGCAGATCTAGGTGGGACCGTGGGAGTCGTGGGACATGTGCGTTCAGCCACGCTGCTAGAACCATTGAGACCATGACGAGTACACAACCCACTGATAAAAAAATGGGCCCTGCGGGAAAAGTAGACGCACTGAAATTCTGTAAAAAATAGATACCCACAATTAAAAACACTACCATGGCGACGGCGACGGCGACGGCGCACACATAACCCATAGTTAAAACGCATTTTTTTCTTTGGTAAGTAGAGTATTCGTTGTCTGGAAGCTCAGCATCAGCTGGTTGGCGTCGGTGTGTAGGCCTATATATGATCGCCAGATGAGATGACAGGCTGTCCGTCTCTCCAGTGCTCAGTGGCAAGGCTCTGGTCAGCTCTGTGTTGTTGGGGAGGTTCTGGACGCAGTACTCCGGTACCAATGTGTGGTGACGACAGACAGGGCAGGGGATCCTCCGTCTTTGACCGTCGTGGAGGTGGAGTTTACTCAGGCAGTCTTCGCAGAATGTGTGTAAACATCCCAATATTTTGGGAATGCGACGGCCCAAGTCAAAGTTATTGTAACATATTTTGCATTCATATTCATCGTTCAAGTCAACGCTGCAGCGCGCAGTTCCAGCATCAGGTGTATTTTCTGCCTCTGGCATTGTTTGCCTATAGGCGATAGCTCAGACAATTATCCCTTCATGTGGGTCGGAGCAGGGAGCAGGACGGCCCCTCTCCCAAGAGTTGTAGAAAAGTATTTCACATATAAATGTTGGTAATAAAGCTAACCATAAGAGATGATGATCGATTCTTACAGCAGTCTCGTCGATTAGCCATACGTCTCCAGACCAGACAACGTAGCAGTTGACTGTTGACACCTAGTAGGCAGAATTCCAAACATTGTAACGAGGACTACTGCCGCGTGATGCTAATGAATCTTTAATTACAGAAAGGTTCTGTTACAACTGTGAGCCAAACCCGGCCAGCACCACCTAGCAGCAGTGCCCGATATCAACCACTAGGGATAACCAACAGTAAAATTAACATTTCTACTAACATTTTGTTGTCAAATAATTAATCATTTAGGCCTATGCAAGTATCATTTTTGTGTTACAGGTCATAGGCCTATGTATTCATATTTTGATGAATTGAACAATGTGGACCCTGTTGTAAACAAGTGTAATGCTTAATTGGGTCGTCCACTCACAGTTAACAATCTTTGTATTGAGTTTGTGCTTAAAATGTACTGTAAATTCTACAAACTGTTAATAAATATTTCAATCAATCAATCAAAATTGATTGATTGATTGATTGAATACTGTATTAGTCAGAAATATAAATGTATACAGTCAAACACTTAGTCCAAAAGGATATATGACCGAAAAAAGTCCTTGCCGTCTTGTTTCCATCCAGGTCCTATCATGTCGGACAGGCTTTATTGGCATAATTTATAAAGCCATAATGGGAATCTAAACTACACCCCCATTCCACTTCCTCAGTCTGCAGAATCTGAGAAGATACATGACTTCAGGTTGTTATGCTCCATTCTGGAATCATCTCCAGATTACGCATTAAATACTAGATTCCTTTGGGCGATTTGAACAGCTTTACTTCAGATATGCAGATGTTTTTCTTTAGTTTGTTGAATATGTGTTTTTGCTTTGTCACCGTCAAGTTCAGTAGAAAATAACAAATATTTGTCCGCACCTCTGGTTTCAGCACCGCTGGTATACTGGACATCGCCGATAACAATATGACAATCACTCATAATCCATGGCCATTGTGGCATTGCATGTGATGCAGGTGATGTGCATATCTGGGAATTGTGGTCATTGGCATTGTGGTCAGTTTGAGGATCTCCATACATGGGCATGTTGAGAGACGAGAGTAGGATTCTGTTTCTGTGTAACCTTTACCTTGAGGTGATCTGCTGAGAGTGATTTGTGACAGGTGTGAGCTGAGGGAGTGAGTGAATGAGAGCGTAGGGGACCGGGAACCGGGAGGTGATTAGTCCCAGGCTGGGAGGATAAAATATCAGCTTGTTTGGGGGGTGGGGGCAGGGAGAAAAACATAGCATGATTCTTTTCCTGCACCTCCGGTTTCAGCACCACTGGTGATGGACAGCGTCAACATAACAATCACCACCCGAATCCGATACACCAGCTAGAACCCAAATGGAGCGCATTAACATGTAGGTCAATCTTTCCTAATCAAGATGCACATTGCACTTTGATGTAAGTGTTCTCTGAACATTAATATAATATAAAGCAAAAAGCTGATCTATTATAATAAACCTATTGCAATATGCATCATCAATATGAAACTTGTATGAATGGATTACAAATAAGATGGAAAAGCATGCATCAATTAACAATCAATCAACTGCCAAATACCAGTGTGGTATTGTTTAATATAGGCCTACACCTTTCATCTTTGTCAGGGAATTCCAACAATTCATGACCTGATATATAATCATACCGAGTATGGTCATTTAAATGTATAAACATTGTAATTGTCTGTGCAAAGCTGTGTAACCTTAAGGTCCTTTTGATTTGTAATGTTACTATTATTGCCATGGTGATGTCTTTGATAGTTTAATTAGTTGCCTTGATGACCCTGATCCTCAACAACTGAGCTTTATGGAGCCCTATAAGAGCAACATGTCTGTCTGTGATTGACAATGTAATTGTATATGATGACGAAGGTCTATGACCGAAACGTTTGCTGCTTTTTGCAACTTTCACTTTGAGGCAGCACATGAGCATGATGAAATAAAAGAAAACAAGTATTTGCTTAGTTTCTGGGATCATCATTATAGTTCGTGTCTTTATCTTCCAGTTTTCCTTTAGACGTAAACAAACGTTTTCCCCTCCCCTTTCTTTCACATCTTTAAAATGCCCATGCGTGAGCATTTAAAACTGGAACTTCAGTTTGTAATAAGGTTTTAGTAGAGCCATTGAAAATTATGCACAACGCTTAGTATGAACACAAATATAATATTTGTGAAATACAATTAAAGGGACGCATACGGCGCACACACAAACCGTAATGAAAGCCATCCACGCGTATAGACGAGGTATGTGACATTGCATGTGCCGCAGGGCACTGTTATTCACGTTGGAGTCCTGTGGAAGTGGCCGAGCCTCAGCATGTTGATGTTGGTGCGCATGATATATGACCGCCAGATGAGATGACAGGCTGTCCGTCTCCCCCGTGCCCAGTGGCAAGGCTCTGGTCAGTTTGGTGTTGTTGGGGAGGTACTTGACACAGTACTCCGGCACCGTGGTGCGGTGACGACAGAGAGGGCAGGGGATCCTCCATCCGCCACCCGGACTGAGGTGGAGTTTACTCAAGCATTCTGCGCAGAACGTGTGTGAACATTCCAACATTTTGGGAATGTGACGACCCAAGTCGAAGTTGTTGTAACATATTTTGCATTCATATTCCTCCATGGTGGTCAGCGACTGGCTCAACAAAGGGGCTCCGTTCCAGCAGCAGTATTATGTCCTCCATGTCATGTTTTCCTTCCGCACGTTATACTTACCATGCCTATACAACTTTAGACCACCCTTCCCTTCCATTCCATATCTGAGCAGGACGGTCCTCAAATGCTGCACAACTATAGGCACATATATAGGCTTATAGCCTGTCGGCTGGACAGTTCACGCAGAATGCAGATGAAAAGAAGTGTGCTGACTTGAGTGAGTCACTTGATGTCACACTACACTGTTAGCTGCTGGGTGTAAGATAATGTTACCATCGGCTTAAGAATCTACGGAGCATCTAAGGGACATTTGTAGGTTAAAAAAAGTAGCCTATAAGGGTACAGGGGAAAAAACAAAGTTGGTGAATTCGTTTTTTAAGTGGGTGATGAAACACGTTAGGTAGCAGAAATTGTGACATTCAGAACAATGGCTTTCATTATAGCATATAAACTATAGGAATAGATAGCCTGCCGATTCTATTAGCTTGGATTCCCCATTGATGATGTCATAACTCACACAAGTGGTAGGTATACGTTTCCGAATAGCCCTCCTCTGAGACACAGACAGAGTAGACAATGTAGTTATGACCACTGAGTGAAGACCAATAATGAAGATGTACTTTGAAAATGGTATAGGTGAAGATATCTCTAGCACATAACGTGCATGTCTATAGCCTACTTGACAAACGTTTGTCAAACCCATGTTGTTGCCCCATATATTATCTGCTGACATTAATTGAGTCGGACGGTGCAGAATCTGCAGATTCATGCGGAGACTTAAGCCAGCACATTAACCATGCGAGAACAACTGAGACCATGGCGAGTACGCTACCCACTGCTAAACAAATGGGACCTATGGGGAAAGTAGAGTCATTGAAATGATGTACAAAGATTGTGCCCACAATTAACAACACTAGCATGGCGAGGGGAGAGACTATGGCGCACACACAACACATAGTTATAGCAACGTTCTTGCAGACGGGATGGCTTTCGTGGGTATTGGAGTTTGCACTGGAGTCCTCCTCTGGAAGTGGCCGAGCCTCAGCCTGTTGTTTGTGTGCATATATGACCGCTAGTCTAGCGGCCATGTATGCAGATGACAGGCTGTCCGGGTCATTCTCTCCCGTGCTCAGTGTCAAGGCTCTGGTCAGCTCTGTGTTGTTGGGGAGGTTCTGGACGCCGTACTCCGGTACCGGGGTGCGGTGACGACAGACAGGGCAGGGGATCCTCCATCCACCCTCACGGAGGTGGAGTTGACTCAGGCAGTCTGCGCAGAATGTGTGCGAACATCCCAATCTTTTGGGAATGTGACGGCCCAAGTCGAAGTTGTTGAAACATATTTTGCACTCAAATTCCTCCACGGTCATCGGCGCCAGCTGGTTAGAATCAACAGCAGCAGGTGTATTATGCCCTAATTGCTGTGCTTCTGCCATGTTTTCCTTCCGCACGTCGTATACAACAAGGTTTGTAGGCTATTTTTTAGACAACCATCTCTTCCATATATCTGAGCACTGGTGAGCAGAACGGGACTATATGCGAAGTAGGCTAGGCTAATAATTCACATTCTGTAGGCTATAGTCTAGTCTCTCGTCTCGGTGAACGAGACGCAGCACTGTCCGCCGTTTTTAGTTTAAACCTATATAGCCTTAAAAAAAAAGAAAATCCAAACCAGCGTTATATTTAGATCACTCTCGCCCACAACGTCGTTCTGTCATCATTCCCATTCCGAAACATTGTTTACTAGCTTGGCGACCATGTGATGTGGATTAATGATTCATTGAAATTGCAGGCAGGGAGCGAATGGTTTTCAGCACCTCTGGTGGTGGACAGCGCCCATAACACTTTTGTCGTTGACTGAACTGCATTTAGAGCAGGCGTGTCACGTGTGCAAACTTTTTTCAAAGGGGGCCATATTAGAAAATATTTAATATAAACACCCAGGCCAGGGGCCAACTACAAAATGTAGCTTCGGATTTAAACGATTCTATTTAATTATTATCATCATTATTTAATATCGATGCCTGGTCTTTCGTCAGGTGTGTGTTGTGAACTAAAAGTGTATCTGTTTTTTAAATCTTTTTTCAGCCTTATGTCACATGCCAAATGTAATCAAGCAAGCAAGGTAAAAATAAAAAAAATACAAGAAATACTGACAAATTATACTCTGTGAAATGGCCAGGTTAAAACACTTTAAATGTAAAATCACAACTGTGTGAAGTGAGTGGTGAAACTCCGTGTGGGGGTCCACGGAAGTTCCAGACCCACAGGAACGCGCCCCTACACACATAGCTGTGGTTGCGCCACTCAAAAAATGTTGGGCGGGCCGTTCATAATCCTACTATAAATGCGTCACGTGTCTGTGTATGTGTGTGTCTGTCTGTCTGCGTGTGTGTACAGTTGTAATGCACGTAAACTCGAGAACCGTTTGCCCAACCGAATTCAGATAGAAGTAGAGTGTATACAAGTAGAGTGTATACGCGTGACATCATCGTACTGGAAGTTATGCGGGAACGCCCACTGAGTGGCAAAAACTACTTTCTGGCCTTGACAGCCCATTTATCCAAACAGAAAAGTCCTGTCTGATTGCATTAAACAATGTTAAACTCACCAACATTGCAGCTTGAATTATCCTCTTTCTTTTTTCTTTCTTTTTTTTTCTTAAATTTTTATCCCACGATTTTGTAACCCAGTTTTCTTTTCACCCAGTGCCAATTATCTAATGTAATCCTGGGTGCTACACTTCCTCTGCCAACCTGGGGGGGCAGCGGACTGACCTCATGCCTCCTTCTATGCATGAGGAGTCCAAGCTGCTTCTTTTCACCTGACAGAGGGGAATTTCCCTGGCCGGACGTAGCGCGTGGAAGGGACACGTTATTCCGACCAGTTCCTTTCCCCTCCATCAGGCGCCCCGGCTGGCCAGGGGGAGGTAGTTTTAGAGACCAGGATTATACGGCATGTTTTTGTGAGGGTATCTACCCTAGGGGACACGGGGAGAACATGCAAACTCCACATGCAGAAAGGCCCTATCGCCAACCCCCGCCTCGGGTATGGGCACTGATGACGCGGAGGAGGGAACACGCCGCCAGTGCCCACAGCGTCCCCAGCGGGAATCGAACCCAGGACCTTCTAGCTGTGAGGCGACAGCACTACCAACTGTGCCACCGTGCCCCGAATTATCCTCTTTCTATCTGCAAAGTTTTTGTTTCATAAAAATCCACCATAGAAACGTTTATTATTATTACGATTAATAAACGTTTCTATGGTGGATTTTTATGAAACGTTTATTATTATTACGATTATTTTTCTAAGTGTCTAACTCCAACACTCCATGCTGCTCAATGTTTTGCCACTCAGTCTAGATGAGGGGGATGTTCCTGATGGGAGAATCATTCATGTGCATACTCTCTATTCGACACAAGCATTCCACACCCCCACAGGGAGTGCAGTGCCCGGTATCGACTCGGTCGGACCCACGGTTCTCCAGAACCACCACAAAAGGCTCTGGTCAGGCTCTGCCAGTGGGCCTAATGAGGACAAGTCCCCTCACCTGTGCAATTTCCAGCCTCTGCCTCAGCCAATTGATTGCCATGGCAACCCCACATCACCTGCCAATTGATTACTTAGCCAGTCCACTTTTCACAGTCAGTTTGCACTCTTCACACACAGGCAGACAGACAAATACAGAGATCTCCATGTGGGACACAGACAGACAGTTAAAATGTGTGCTATGACAACGGGTATTGATACTACAGAGATCTCCATATACAGTATGGGCACAAAAGGGACACAGACAGATAGGTTCCCAAGTTGCATCGTTCCCAAGTACGCCAGTAACTGACGGGCACAAACAGGTCTAGTGTTGTCAATGAGAGACTTTCACAGTGTTCCGGTGCAGCACATCCACATGGCACTGCTTTATCAAGTTTTCTAAACGTGGTCCTTGAGCATTTGAAACTGGACACATGACCTGCAGGGCTTCAAAGCATTACAGGTGCTTCTCTGCACTTCTGGCACCACAGACACCAATCATGTGCATGTATACCTCAACCTCATGCTGTCTGATACACTCAAATAGTGATTAGTGGAGTGGATCGCTATATGTTTGATTTCCTCAGTGACACCACAGTGTTCATCAGGGAGTCGTATCAGAGAGTGAAACTGTGGGAAAAGGAGAGCTATCACAAAAGACACAGGCACATGAGAAACAGAGTTTATGACTCAGAAAAAGTAATGCACTACACAAAAGTGTAGTGTATTAAAAGAAAAGTAAGGCATTACTTTTTTCAGGCCTACTTGATTACTCCCTGGAGAAAGTAACTAGTTACACTACTCGTTACATTACTTTAGCAAGTTTTGCGTTACTCCATAGAGAAAAGGGCCGATTCATACTACATAATACGTCAGATTTTTTTTTTTTTACAGTAACTGTAAATGTAGTTATATTACTCGTTAATAATACCAACCTAGTTTTTGTAACTATAAACAACAAGAATCTGGTGTACAGTATGCATGTGGCAGATTAGTCAGTCACTAATGAATTGCCCTTCCAAAGGCTAGTAGCAGTTAGCCTAAAGGTGTATATAAACACCTAAATGGCTAAATGCATAACACTGACATCTGATGGCATCAGTTGCAATTGTCACACAGTGAAACTAAAGCTATAAACATATCTCCATCTAAAAAAAAGAAAGATTACACTAAATTCGTCTCACAAATACGTCAATACTATCAAGAAAGTTATTATAAGCATAGACTCAGTGTTCATTTGTTTTTGTAATAATTTACTAAAGGATGTACCCAAATGGACTCTTATATGGGACATTTGGGGCCCTTTAGGATCCATTCAATATAATACATTAAAAGTTTTAAGCGTGTTGGCTTTACCTTATCTGTTACCTTTCCAGCCAAGCACCTTACATTGATGAGTGTATAGCTATTAGCTCTGTTTTTTATGTGTCCCACGGGTTCAAATATGTATGAATGAATCCCAACAACAAAGTGGGTATTTGTCTCCAGTTGTTTTAAGAGGAGACTCTGAGACTCTCTGGAGTTAAAGTCCGCCTCTTTCAGGTCTCTCAAAGGGACTCCTTCACTTGGTCATCCAGCCGGTGAATAATGCCACTTAAACGCCACCGTGACAAAAGCTTGAGAAGAAAGAAGGGGCGGCAGGCTTCTACTGGGAGCCCATAGAAAACACTGTGTCTGGGACAGAGGGCTTCATTTCAGAGGGGCTGTGGGGCTTAAAGTTAAAGATTACTTTGAAATCTGCAACCCCCTCCCTTTCCTCCCCACCGCCAAACTCTCCCCACTCCACATAACCCTCCCTCTCTCGAAAACTAAAGAACCTGCCGCCAGAGAACAGCGGATGAGTTGGGAGAAGATCCTCTTTGATGACAGAGAAGGATCCTTTTGTTCCCTAATCCCCCTCACACCCCCGTGACCCCCACCCAATCCCCTTCCCCTCCTCAGGCATATTTTAAGCACAATTTGACATACAGGCAAGGGCTCACTGGTTATCATATTCTGCTTATTCCATTCACAAAATAATGAAATGCATTAATCGTGCTGAATCATCTATCAAATACAGTAATTGAATAGATAGCATACACCCATGTGTGTTCAGGTGTGTAAAATGTCCAATCTTCAACCAAACTTTGCTGTATGACATTGTAGCTCCTTTTTTAGTTGAAAACGAGGTTTTTTTTTGTTTTGTTTTTCAGAAGCAAGGCAAAGTTTAAATTATGCTTGATGTCATATTAAAAATAACAAGCAGTAATAAGCGAGCCAGAAGCATTGGAAAATTAGTAGCACTGTTGATTATAGCTTTCTGTAATCTAGTTTGTATTCAAATAAATTTTGTTTCTAGCTTTTACTTATAGCTTTCAATAAGTCACTGCCCATTACTTTTCAGGACCAATGCACATGCACTCAAAGAATATCACTCTTGCAATACTTGCAATACAAGGATGTCAAGGAAAAGATAGATCACGATCATGATATTTTACTTGACAATTAATTGTCACACAAATAATTGTTAACAATTTCATTGTGTTTTTGACATTGAACATTGGAACATTTAAATAAAAAGTACATTTCTGTTTGGCTTTTATAGGCTTCATAAAGAACGTAGCGGAAATAGCCAATCTACACGCTCACAACGTGTTGCATTGTGCCACCTTGTGAGCTTATAGATCTGCATGTTGGAATTTATTTCCCAACATGGAAACGATTATTAGTAATTGTGATTATCTCAAAATAATTGCGATCAGGTATTAATGGCCTAGGAAAAGATATACTTATCATTCACCATAAGCAAAACCGGATGACACTAGTCAAGTGCTCGTCAGGTTGTCTCCCAGGGGACCCTCCAGTGGTCATTCTGCATGCTGTCAGGAAGGTATAGAGGTCAGTCACCCTTGCTCAGAGACAGTCTGTCCCAGGATATAGCACATATTTCCTCTCTTTATTCCTGGGTTGCCCGCCCCCCTTTTAAGGTTATCCCTAAGTGTGCACAGCATGTGTCCCTATGTCATCATCGGATTGGACATACATAATTGACAGAGAAGATGAAAGTCTTCCCTTCACTTGTAACATCTGCCCTCTCATGACTTGTGTCCAATCAAGATGACCTCACGGACATAGCCCTAGGACAGCTATCATGAGCACCCTGCAGTGTACACACACTGTCATGTCATCATGTGGTTGTGTATGTGTGTTTGGGGTGGGGGGGATAATGTGCATTAAAGTGTTCACTCATGGTCATGTGTGTTTGCCAGTAGCCTACATTTGGTCTGTACACACTACACACACATATGGCCTTACAAGCATGCAAACACCCTGAGGAGCAGGGAGTGTATAGGGATGATTGGCCAGGGTCAGTGAGTGTGTCAAAAAGGGCCTTACCTGGCCATTACGCTTTCACCGAGTCAAGTTGTGCTTCAGAATATGTCCCCAGAGGGGAAACACGAAAACACACAGGAATCTGCTGGTGCACACATTTACACAGTGGCACAATGGAACCCACAGAGGATGGAGGGGAAAATGTATGAGAAGAGAGGTAGAGAGGGTAGAAGGAGACATAGAAATAGGTTGTTATTGTTATTATACATATTATTACAACTCAAGAGGTTATATATAGCATAGATGTATATCTATTATAACCATGCATATTATGAGGTCTCATCAAAACTATGGATTATTTCCCCTCTCACCTTGTGTCATATCTCCCCAGGTGGTTCTGGGAAGAAAATAGCCCATAGTCAAATGATAACAATCTATGTATTTTACCATGGTATTTACTTCCTCGCACTCCCCCTGGTGTGTGACAGTGGAAGTGCAGCAAGGAAAAAAGTGAATATAAAATCAATAAAATGCATGCTTTATAATTGAGTTTTTGTAAAAAAAACAAAAAAAGTATCATATATCAACATTGTGTGCGTTTTTTCCTTTGCTGCCCTCAGATACATACCAACTATCCAGCTTTTTATTGACTATATTCAGCAAAACGTTTACTAAAGTAACGTTTAGATTAGATTTAAAGATTAAATTAGAGGCATACAGGGATTGGGACGGCCATTTCATAAAATATGCTCATTAATATACGGAAATTATGAGTCTCTCTAGGTCAAAAAAAGATAACCAATGGCCATATAAGTGATCACTGATTACAGTGGTAACCTAATTGCTATGGAAATTGGAGAATAATTTGAACTCTGGAGAGAAATCTCCATGCTATTATTATTATTATTATTATTATTATTATTATTATTATTATTATTATTATTTACAATTAGGGTAATCAATCATGTCATGATGACTGACAGTGACTCATGTAACGACAAAAAAAGTCCATTGTCAAATGAAAGATGTCCTTGAGAAGGTACGAGTCACCAACAGGGGGCGCCGTTTTTCCATTTTTGACGCTCTCATCTCTAATCTATCGATGGTGAGGTGATGCCATAGAATAGATGCAGCTGCTTCGTTGGCTCTGCTGCTCTGCCCTGCTTTGCCCTGCTTGCTTGCTGACCAGAAAACTCGACGAGTCGACGAAGATGGCGCGTCTCGAAAGTTGAAGGCCGAAAATAACAGATGTACAAGAGTAGATCTGCTCATTTCCACCGCTCGACTCCGTCTTCGTACGGCGAAGTATAATAAACCATTAGACCATTAACCATTAGAAGGAACCTCTTGAACGGACGCTCTCTGTGTGTGACCGAGAGTAACCCCCGCTGACGTCGCAGCAGCCTCAAGCACGCGCCACCTCCAGTCGTCCAATCGCAGACGTAACCGTCTCGACGTCGCCGTCGTCACTTCCGGGATGATAAACACGCACGGGCCCCGGTGGTGGTGGTGATGATGCTCTCTGATTTTTTTAATACTATTGTCATTCAATTCCATTCTCTTTCTTTTTTAATAAGTCAGATTTGATAGTTTGATTCATAACAAGATATGCCATTATTATGAATAGCTTATTATAATGAGAGGATCATCATGTCATAAATATGACAAATACAGTTTGTTTCCCTCCTCCTCAGCGGATCTGAACGTAGCGGTTGATAAAGAGGTGAGGAGGATGTGTTGTGTTGTATTGTCTTCTGCTGCTGCTGCTGCAGATGTTCACTATAAATGCGATATGACGCCGTTATATCAAACGTAATAACATGCTGATCGTCCATGTTTAGCAGGACGCCGACCCCGGCTTCTGTCGGAAATGTAATTTCATGTGATTCATTGATACGTTTCATTGAATCAACAGCTGTATGGGTGGGTTAGCTCGTGGGCTAGCTCCATTTGCTGGCTAGTGCGTGCTGCTGCTGCGGCAGCTGCTGCTTTTAGTCCTAATATTCACAAAATGTGGTGGAGGAGAAAATGGCTTCTTGGATCTCTATCATCTCTCGCAAATGCTTTGATGATGTTACACACACAACAAGCAAATAACTGCCCAGTCAGTGTGTCTAGCGATTAGAGAATGTGAGTGACCTATAACGTCCATTGATCATCTTCTCATCTGTATTGAGTAGGCTAAGGAAGATTCTGGAAAAAAAAGACTAACTAATACAACTATAGCATGTTGCCTCTGCTCATATTGGAGGTTTTGAATACACATGTTGATCGATTATAGAGTGATACTTTATTTAACACCTGACTGTGTGTGGGGGTTGGAAATGATTATCTACTTCTTTGAGATATGGCGTCTCCTTAGAGAAAGCAATGAATGTTGATCTTTTAAGCTGGTCATGCAGGGTGAATGGATGTTGAGTACATATTATAACACAACAACAGTCCCATGGTAATATATGGGTTACTAACTTACTAGTCTGTACGTCACCAACCACATGATGTATTATCAGCTGTTCTATTATTTATCACAGATATTCTGATCTGGCCTGCAACTGAAGAGGTAAACATTCTCAATGTACAATGCAATAATTATTGCATTATAACACAAGAACAATGCCATTGTCTTGTAGTAAACTGTTGCAGCCTCATGTGCTAATGAATACAGGTTTCAGTCAGGCGTGTGTCTTTGTAGAGGGACGTGTTCATTCATCCTACTACCAGACAGTGTACACTACTAGACAGACCTTCCTGTAGAACAGGTCTCAGGTGGCAAGGTGAGACTATGTGAGATGTTGTTAGTTAGTAGTAGTACAATGTCTGTAGTACACTGCCTTTTTGGCTCCGTCTAGGTTGTCTTTTGGACTTGATGACAGATGTAGTCCAGTGGTTTTCAACCTTTTTCATATCAATGTCCACATTTATTCTCCATTTGAGCCACAGACCAAGATGAGATTTGGCCTCGCAGGCCCAAAACATAAGAATATTTTGTTATTGTTGGATAATATTTTGTCCACAATTCAATGCTGTATTGATTGATACCATATGAGAGACAACAGGCAGGTTGATCAAAATAGCAATTCGCACCACGTTTTGAACTTGCAGATCTGCTATTTTTGATGCTTTTGTGTGACGCAGTAGTATGCTCAGGTAGGGCGTTAATTTAGCCTACAAAAAAGCACAGAAATATTATATAGATAAGATATAATAAGATATAATAACAAAAATGACACAGATGCTTTCCTGGATTTAAAGGTATGACATGGTTCAGGTCTAAACGGGTTAATGTGTCAAATGTGATCCCGTGCTATTGGTGTGTGCATACAGTATATGACTGGAAATGTGTGAGACTGGCTTAGGTCGCTTATAGCAGACTCCTTACCCAGGAGGGAAATCTAATTGCAGTAGTATTTGAAGACCTTTTTTCCGGTTGTCATAACATACTTCCCAAATTATCTTAACCTACTTGCAAGTTTTGGCCCCCCGAGAACATCTACATAGCATAGAAGTGAGATCTGCTCATGGTTATAGATGTTATAGAAGGCTCTATCATGTGTCATGCATGCTACTAGCTTATATTATTTAATAAGCTTCTGTAAAGAAGCTTATTGGGTATTAGTGCTGCATGGTTATGCCTAAAATGATAATCCCAATTAGTTATTATCTTATTATTCTAATCATAAATATAATTATTGATGATGATGACTTCTGGTACCATCATGTCTTTGAGCAAATGTTCTGTAATGGTCTGTATGATTTAGCTGTGCCTCCTGTGAGCCGAATGGATGGAGAGACTCTCAATGTCTCTCTATTGGTGTACCAATGTTCTGCTCAGAATGCCACAGACGAAAAACAGTCTAAGTCCACATTATTTATCCATAATGTATAAATGATAGATAAGGGGTCAGGACAACGAGGCCTTTTCGTGGAGGGGTCAGAATGAAATTTGGACTTAGACTGTTTTTCGTCTGTGGTACTCTTACTGTAACCTAGCCTCAGTCCCAGCCTTAATCATCTGTGAAGAGAAAATCCTGGTCACAACCTAAGGCTGAGCCTGAGCCTGAGAGTGTATCAGAGTAAGTGTCGGGCAGGAAAAGCCCCAAAATAATTTCTCCTTTATAATCCTATTCTTTGTAGGTGTTCAGCACTGTAGTGACTCAATGCTAACAGTAGGCAGAAATGTGCTTCGATACTCAGGCAAATCAAATGTATCGAATTATTGATGTGAAAGGCACAAGCAAACCATTTTAATGTTGCAAATATTGGACACGGCAAGACAAACATGGCATCATGTTTTGCTCACATGACCCCAAGTACACAAGACAGACTGTGTTTAGGTTGCTTTGAAGTTGTACAGTCGGATATATTTTTATTTCCACTGACTCAGTGTTCTGTGACAAAATTAGAAATTCAAAGACCATAAATTAGTAATTTAAAACATCAGTCTTTGAAATATGTGAGTATAATTTAGATTTGGTAGTGAAATAATATTAACCACATATTGTCAAAAATAGTCAAACATTTAAGAGCTTGTTGATCAGGGGGCTTAAGTGGTTAAATACTGTATATTTGGACTGTACCGAAATAATGTTTCTGGTAGTTTCACTATTATTACAAGCATTTGTGTTATTATGACTTCATAATGGTTTCCTTCTTAATGTGAATGCAGTCAGAAGCTGTAGAGTGCTGATAGTATGCCTATGCCCCCTCCACTCCAAAGAAAACTAACAATAAATAATATAATCATATATTGGTTTTTATTAGGTTTTTATAGACATGACAAACAAGACATACACAATGACACATACACCAGACTGGGCAATGTATATAAAACAAGTGGCGGGCCTATCGTGTTAAGATAGCATAGGATGAACACAACCATGCTGTGATTTGAGGAAGTATCTACTATGTATAAAGTTGAAGCGCAAATTGCTGTTGTTAGGCAACGCTTTGTTATGTGTGACTGTGTTCGATCTGTGTGAGAAAGAGAGACATATACTTCCCACAGATTACTATCACCCAAGGACTATTGACAAAAAAACTCCTGTATCTGCTGGGCGTAGTACAACAATGTGCAAACACAGCAGCAAGATCTGTGAAATATGCAGCCTGTGATAGGAGGATATAAAATGGAACACAACCAACTAATCATTGAATGCATTCTGCATCAAGTGACCTCGGTATATAGAAATTGATTTATTGGATATTCTATTACTACTCAGAGTCTAAAGTAGACAGTAAACTATAACCTTTTATCACTCTAGACTGAAGTCTAGACTGATGATAGGTTCTTGCTAGTTTGCACTTTGCAGGGAGTGGTGCAGCGCAGGTTAACCCTGTTGGCACTCACAATGTCTGGGCAATGGGTCTGACAGCAGTTCATTTTTAGTATAGCACTCTATTTATTTAACCACAGATAATCCTAATTAATGGTTGAATGGTACTAATGGTTGAAGTTAACCCACTTTGGGCATGTCATTATAGCTGGAAGTGGCCAAACATAGTGAAAATAGCAGATCAATAAGCTGTCAATAAGCATGTCGCTTCGAGACATGCTGTGAGCTTAAAATACTGAAATATCTTGTGTTATAACTGGACCCTTTATTTTAAGTCATGCATATCTTCTGTCTGTAGAACTGTAGTACAACATATAGTGAATTAATTTGAATTTAATTTAAAATGCGTACAGTAGACATTTTAATTCATATTATTGTAATACAATCAGTAATCCTAGGGCCTAGGCAATAGATACCCAAAGGGTACATCATCATAATAACTGCTGTGCAAGTGTGCAATGCAGCTTGGAGGCTAGTAGAGGCTAGTAGAAGGGCGTAGCGCTCAGTCTCATCAGTCAGTGCTAGATTCCTGGGGGAAGGGTCACTTCTAACACTGTCATGATTGGTCGCTGGGTTACTATTCTCTTGGCCTGCCCTTGCAGAGTCTGCAGACCTCCCCCATTCAGCTGTGGAATGTATCACTAAGTTTGCTCAGGTTCACTGGGCCTGGCTAGTGGGGATACACCTAGTTACACTCTGACCTGCATTGATAGCCCAGAAATCACTTCCTATCAGCTGGCTGAGTGAAACCCTGTCAGACCTCTACTCACTCAAAGGCCTTTACTCAGTACAGCAGTACACCCCGGGAGTGTGACTCAGTCAAACACACATGGTGTTGATGCTGCGCCTGCACATTCTTCTCCTAGATAAGATTATGGTAGACTTGCTAACCTGTGGCTGTGGTGGAACGGAAGCATTTACGGCAAAATAGGTATTGGGGCAATATTTTCTTTAAACCTCCTTGAAGAAAATGACATTTAGTGCTGTTCTTCCTCTGCAACACTGCATTTCTTAATTACAATCCCCACACCCCCAAGGCTGGCATCTTGTGTTTGTGCCCTTGGGCCCGAGGGACGGGAGAGAAATAATGCTGATCAAGGAACAAGCTAAGGATAGGCCTTGTCCCCAAGCAAGCAATCATTGATTTATCCGCGTGCGTGTGTGTCTGTCTTTGTTTTTGTGTTTGTCCGTGTGAGCAAGACAGCAAGTGTGTGCATGTCAAGGCTCAATCAGCTGTCATTACTCTGTTCTCAAACATACCAAAAAACCTAAGCTTCAATGCAGGTTGTATTTCTGTGTCTACTCTCCAGATTGCAGGGCTACTCTACAAAGACCACCAGCCAGTGACAACCTCCCGGGCCTCACAATAAGTCGAGAGACCCAGTGAGCAGAGAGAGCGGCGGGCGAGTTGTTGTCGCTGGAACACCCCCCCAACCGCTGTCCCTGCACGCCTCCTTGCTCCACCTTCACCTCGGACCCCTGGCTCTCCTGCCGTGACCTTGGCGTAAACATGAAGCTGAAGGAGGACATGAACCCTCTGCTGCTGCAGGTGTTCCGCTCTGTGGTCTGGGTGTACTCCGTCATCACCTTCCTGCCGTGGTACTTCTTCACTGGCGCAGGCGCCAACCTGGAGCGGTCGCGGCGGCTCAAGGCGCGCTCTATCAGCCGGCTCCCGGCGGGGCCCTACAGGGCCGTCAACAGCCAGCAGAAGCTGGTGGCATGGATGCGCCCTGGCGTGGACACCCTGGACAAAGTGTTTGAGTACGCCGCAAGGAGGTTCCCCGAGAGGGACTGTCTGGGCACCAGGCAGGTGCTGAGCGAAGAGGATGAGCCCCAGCCCAACGGCAAGATCTTCAAGAAGGTAAGACACGGCTTGAAATTAATAAATGGCCGTTAAGGACTGTTATACTGAATACTTTTGAGGTAAATGAAATCAAGCCCTTAACATATTATTTAACTGATATACTGTATGCTAGTGGCCCAGTCTCCAGAGATCAAAAAAATATTGAGAACCACTTATCCATTCCTACCCTGTGGTTGCCCTTATAAACTCATGTTATCAGTTTCATTGCAACTTACTGTATGTATGAGCGATATTGGAAATATGGCTTAAAATATGAATATTGAAATATGTCTTGGAAGCTTGTAGAAAATGTTTGGACAATGTTTGGGGGGAAGAATTAAGACTTTCAACTATAATGACCTGCACAAATGTAGACACCAGGTTGAAAGTTGTTGAAGACTCTTGACATAGCCTTGTCCCTCACACTGCCCATTGCCCAGTCAGCCTTGATAATGTCAGTCAGCGGAATTACAGGAAGTGGGGTTAGTGTCTGAGAGGTTGTGGTTAGTGTGAGGAATGTGGGTGTCCGTCTGGCGGAGCAAACTCAAGAGTGCAGATTTACTGCTCTTGTTTCTTCAACCCAGCCTGCAGTATCAGCAAAGGTTCCCCAGAGGGCGCTGGCTGACTGGATATTAGCAGTGTTGTTATTGTTGAAATGGTATAATAAGCCAGACTTGGAGCACTGAAGCTTATAATTAATTCCTGTGCTACCATCAACAGTCAAGGGCTATGCGTCACCCGGTGTTGTATTAAATGGCCTTGATCTTCTTCCCCTCTTTTCATATAATATTCTAGTGCAGGAATATGGTCTGGCATAGAATATTACCATTCATGGCAGTGCACACCATTCGAAGGTTATTCTAGCGACTGTGATGTGGGTGGGAAAATGCACTGCAACATTATGATCACCAGACAATAATTGTCTAAATAACCCTGGCATGATGGGGGACATTTCTCAAAAATAGCCTATTAATGCTTAGTTTATACACCTTGTATGCTGGTGTTGCATGGCAAAAATACCAGCTCTACACACTCAGCTTGTAGATGTGCTATGTTTGAGGGGCCCCTCCTATGCACAGCTTTGTGTGTATGTCCATTTGAGCACGAAATGTGTTTGTAGCACGGAATGTGATGATTTGATTGGCTGAGCACGGAATGTGATAAGAGCGCCCCTCACTTTTTACACAAGTGTGATTCTTATCATACAACAGTCCATTTGAAAACCTGACTTAATGTGTGTTTAGGTCATTCTGGGCGAATATAACTGGCTGTCGTATGAGGACGCCTACCAGGCAGCCATGTGCTTTGGCAGTGGACTGGCAGCTCTCGGACAGAAAGCACAGTGTAACATCGCGATCTTCTGTGAAACCAGGGCAGAATGGATGATAACAGCACAGGCCTGCTTCATGTACAACTTCCCACGTAAGTTGTGGCCATAAGTGCACACACACACACACACACACACACACACACACACACACACACACACACACACACACACACACACACACACACACACACACACACACACACAGCCGTGACCCATGATTCAGAGTTCAGACTTGCACATGCCCTAACTCAAAAGCACTGCTATATCACGTGACGTGACTGACTCTCCCAACTCCACTGTCTGTGTTTTGCGTTCTCTGACAGTGGTGACGCTGTACTCCACCCTGGGACCGGCGGCCATCGAACACGGCCTGAACGAGACTGAGGTTACACACATCATCACCAGTAAAGACCTGCTGCAGGGCCGACTCAAGGTACACGGCACGCACCTGTGTCTGTATGCACACACACCCCGCTGCTCCCTACAGGCCCCACTGACGGTTTAGCATGTCATATCAATACGGCTAGACAATCTAGCCATGCTGCACAAGCCTATACACCAGTTGGCTTTCTTTACAATTGGATTTAATTAAATTCAGTGGCGCTACAATAATTCACGTGCATGCGTGCGTGAGAGAGAGATTAGTACTTGATGAAGAGCTCACCAATGTTTGCATTTAGTAATTGCTCCCCCATCTAATCTCCCAGGCGATCCTAGCCAAGGTACCCAGGCTGCAGCACATCATCGTGGTGGACAGGAAACCCACCAGCTGGCCGGACATGCCCAGGGGCATCATGGTCTACAACATGGACACTGTGCAGGAGATGGGAGCCCAGCCTGACCACAGTAAGCAACGTCGGCCGGCCTAACTTTGCGCTCCGCTTCCGTTTCCTTTCGAGCAGCGCCTCTAGGATTCCACAACACTCGAGCAGTAGAACATGTAGAACAGTACAGGAGTGTGGTAGAGGTGTTGCTTCACTGAAATGTAATCGCCACAATAACAAGACACACCACACAGGCAGGTGTGTAGACCAGAATCTCACAATGGGCCGGGCCAATTTCTGGGTAATTACCCTCCGTTTTAAGATTCCTATACATGGACTTTAAAAAAAATATATATATATATTTTATAATTAATTAGTTTCAGTAAACGTTTTTCAAAACAATTCCATAAATGAAGATGTTTGTAGATCTGTTGTATTCCCTATTTTGGAAATAGGTTATTAATTCATAATAATAATTCATAAGAAACCAAAATTGATATTTTATCTTTTTATTTTGGATCTGGAGCTGAAAAAGATGCATATTTTCCTCTCTAACCGTACTCCTTGTCATCCTGTTCAGTGGCAGTGCCTCGCACACACCCAGCGCCCTCTGACATCGCTGTCATCATGTACACCAGCGGCTCTACAGGCGTCCCCAAGGGCGTCATGATCTCCCACAGCAACATCATCGCTGGGATCACCGGCATGGCTGAGCGCATCCCCAATCTCAAGTATGCCGATGCCTTATAAATTATTTTCTCAGGCCACCTGCCTCCCTTATATATATTGATATTACACAGGGGCGGCCTTAAGGATCAGGAGGCCCCGTTCATGATTAAACATTTTTTTACTTTAAGGTATAACCCAATTAAAACCCATTTGTAATGCTTGCGCAAGTTGGTTACATTGTATTAGGGCTACTGCACGGCCCGGTTAAAAACGAGAATGATACACACCATGAACTGACCATAGACAATATCCCCTTTACAGCTCTCTCTTTATTAACGAATATAATTCGCCACAATCGCCAGCCTATACACGTAGGACTGGACAGAAAGAGAGTGCAGAGAGTACAGACAATATGCCATACTATTACTAGGCTGTTGCTCTGCGCTCTGATGCCCTCTCCACGCCACGCACCGTGGCGCATGAACAAGAACAACAACTCCACGTGGACCCACGACGACCCACGTATGAATTAGATAGTTTATAAGTTCATAAGAAATGGCACAGCGGCCATCCTCGCAGGCAGTGACAGTAACAGAATGAGAATCCTGTAGGCTGTAACCTGTTCATTTTGGGGGGCATCAACAACAGCCTGTTGTTGATGATGAATGATACTATGAAACTTAACAATTAATTAACTAGTACTCACCTAATGACGCCGCCACGGAGGATATACCATGTGTAACGTAATTCCAAAGTGTTTAGCCTACATTGTTTAAGTCATAGTGTAAGAATGACGTGTTAGTGGCTGGAGAAACAGTACAGAGGCATTGGTAAAGGTTAACCAATGGTAGATTTATTCACCAAATGAGCACTACAAACCGGCATAATAAATACAGGAAGCTCTCTACTCCCAGCACAGACTTCAGTTCACTGGCAAAATGGCAGCCTTTTATACCCAGCTGGAGATAATGATAATGGACTATCCCATTTACAGGGGTGTCTTCAAATGAGAACATAGTAACATACCATAAATAAGCATACAATAAATACATATGAATAAATAACCTTAAACCATACAAATGTTAGGTTTCTGTAAACTACATGAACTATACAAGTTATATAATAAGTCCTTCAACACTACAACATAAATAAGCAATCCCAACAGCACATCTTAACCCCCCGCTATCCTGACATGGTCCAGCCCAATCCTCACTGAAACACATCACAGGCAATTGTTAGGCATTCAATCAAACAATAGAACTCCACATTATTGCACTTCCCAAACATATTGAATCTATAACCCACGTTGCACTTGCCCCTCATGTTTGTTAATCACCAAGCATTTCCCCAGGTGGAACTCGTTGGCTGAGTGGCCATCTCAGCCAAACAGGAAACATTATTCAACAATAAAATCATGACTGCAAAATACAACTGTGCAAGTTAATAAAGTGCCAATATGCTGTGCAACATAAGTAACTTAGGACCACTCTGTTACACATAGATGCATGCAGTTTTTATGAACTTTGGCTAAAAGCATGTTGTTGTTATTATTCCACTACCACCCGGCACTTCTAGTCGAATAGACTGTCATGGCAGCTGGCTACAACTGAAACAACTGCCTCTTCCTCTTCAAAATAAAAGCTACAATACTCTTATTTCTTAAGTGAACTACAGGATGTAGTAGACGCAGGATGTATAGTACATGGATAAATAAATCACACAGAAGGCAGGAGAAATAAACTCTGCAGACAGTCGGGGCTTTAATAATTTTAAATCTTGCCAACAAAATGAGGAGGCCCCTGGAGGCTCGAGGCCTGTTTCAATTGAAAGGATTGAAACATATATGTTTCAATTGAAACGATTGAAACATATATGATAATAATGTGATCTTACACATTGCTCATTATGTTTTATTTATCCTTTATCATGTTACATCACAAGATAAGAACCTTTGGCCATGAAATTCTGCTTATGTGAAAGTGAAACTAAAGTTGGGTCGTAGTTTTTTGTGTAAACTAACATTGTTCTTGTGAAGCTGAAGCACTTATTTTGATCAAATATCACCACACTAGGGCATTCACACGCATATACTGTACTGTACTGTACTGTACACACTAGGGCATTCACACGCATATACTGTAACTGTACTGCAGCTTCACCTGAACACTGCATGGGGATTTTGTGTGGCTATATTCACAAACTGTGCACATGGTGTTTTTAGGATGAATGGATGATATATTTTCCTACATTCATATTAATCTCTGACCCATGGCACCTCTTAAGCTGCGTTTTGATATAGCATACCTACACTGCACTACCGTGCTGCATTATTTATGAGTGTGTACAGTTAAAGGAACTGCTGGGACCATTTGTGGTTCTGTACACTGCCAGAGCAAATACACACTTTAATCCACTCTACTCCTACAGTTATACATGGGAGAACTTGTCATTTATGGTGACTCGCAACGATCGATTTGTCGGCCTTAAGTTTTTGTAGTATTTTTGTAGGTGGTTAGTGTGTTCTCTGTGCTTCGTGGAATCTCAACAGTCAGCAGTGCTGGCAAATAAGATTTCAACCCCCAGCGATTAAACACATCCTCACAGATGTACAAATTTCAAAACGAACGGGCCACAAACAAAAATCGGTATACCACAACCACACACGTTGTTGTCTTTTTCGGCACAGCTGTAAGGATTGTCAAACTTTACACAGACCTCACCATTTAGTTCTAGTTCACCACCCAAACAACCTCCGCTGAGTGGGATCAAAATTGGCACCATTTTCAGCTCCCATGTGCCCTCAAAAGGCCGGACCCAAATGGAAATACAGAGTGTCGTCCGGAGCGGTTCAGGTCATGCTATATGGTATATGGTACTTAAGCTTCAAGGTATCCCATTATGGCTATTTTAACCAGTCATTATTTCTGCACCGGCAGTGAAACGGACACCTACATTGGCTACCTGCCCCTGGCTCATGTTCTGGAGCTTAGTGCTGAATTGGTGTGTATCTCTCATGGGTGCTGCATTGGCTACTCCTCACCACAGACGCTAGCCGACCAGGTGAGTGCTGCCACGCACACATTCACACACACGCACACACATCACGTACCCAATTAATTACCTGTTGAAGTAATGCAGTTAAAGCTCTCTCTCCTCTCTCGCATTACAATCAGAGATCATCTATTATTGACACCTTGGTGCATGATGCCAGGTCTCTGAGAGCCCACATTATTTTCTCTGTCTCATTGTCCTTTTTTTTGTTTCTTTTTTTCCATTCATCAGTCGACCAAGATAAAGAAAGGCAGTAAAGGAGATACCAGCGTGCTGAAACCTACTCTCATGGCAGCCGTACCGGTATGTTTCTTATCACATCTGCCTTGTAAGGGCTATTAAAGGACTAAGGGCTGTCCGTATCAAGAATGAAGATAACTACCGTATAACAATGATGTGGCTGCAGGCTCTGTTGCTATCATTCATCAAGTCGCTCTGAAAGGGATCCCAACCATGTCATTCACCACTTGTTATTGTCGTTCTAGTTGTGGCGTGGACTCTGCCATCCACCAACAATTTAAATTACATATTTATATTTATCTTCATAGTCATTCTTGGTGTGGACAGCTCTTTACAGGTGGGATTAAGTTCTGTAGTTAATTCTGGGACAGTTATCGAACTATCCATTGTCCACCACAGTAAGCAACGTCGGCCTAACTTTGAGCTCTGCATTGTTAACAAAAGAAAATAGATCAGATAAACGCAGAGTATGCTGTTTACATAGCTTATTTCCTTTGACCCATGGGTGTTTTGCCCTGTGTAGGAGATCATGGACCGTATCTATAAGAATGTGATGACCAAAGTGGAGGAGATGAGCAGCTTCCAGAGGACACTCTTTGTGTTGGCCTACAACTACAAGATGGAGCAGATCTCCAAGGGATACAGCACGCCACTCTGTGACAGGTAACGGTGCCTGTAGTGTACAGTTCACATGCCTTAAAACAGGGATGTCAAACTCAAATACACATTGGGCCAAAATAAAGAAATCGGTACAAGTCGAGGGCCGGACTGTGTTTCAACACACGGGCCATTTTTGGGGAGAGGGGTAGCTGAAAGTTGACCACAAGTTGATATACTTTCACTGCTGATCAATAGTAAAGAGAAGACGCATGCTTGCGCTTGCGGGCCCTCGATACGTGACAATGCACTCGCAGTGCATTGTGGTACTTGTAGTATTATGGTGGTCCGTGCAGTATACCAGAGGGCCAGTTCTAATACTAATTAAATATCATCCCGCGGGCCAAAGATAATTCATTCGCGGGCCTGATTTGGCCCCCGGGCCTTGAGTTTGACATATATGCCTTAAAACAAGCGCCTTAAACAACCCCTGACTGTAAGATTTGACCATTTTGTTAACATAATCTGTGCCAGGAACGTCAGGTTACATTTTAAGCTACCTGTCCCAAGACGTAAAGTTGCGTTATTTAAAAGAAAATCTTATTTTTTTTAGTTTTTCTGACGTGCACGCGATGTGCACATGGATGCGCCCACGGTTATTTATTCTTTCTTGTCCCATATCTCTGGCAACTGCACTGCGTTTCTGTTCATGTGGGACAGATTGGGTTAATTTAACTTTTTTAAATTTAACTAGGCCAATTTATAATCCCGCTCTGAGCTATGTACTGTACCTATATGTTTGTGCATGTTCAAATATTTAAGTTCAGTATCGGGTGGTTAATTCGTTAAAGATCCTTTTTTATTTTCATGAAAAGCTAAAGCTGGGTGATATACTGTATCTGTCAGACTCTAGTATCCGCTTTTCTCATAGTTTATTTTATTTAACTTTGTTTCTGTTTATTTTTCTCCATTGCAGCCTGGTGTTTAAACGGGTGCGTTCACTGTTGGGAGGAAAGACGCGCGTGCTGCTGTCTGGTGGTGCTCCTCTCTCCGCCGCCACCCAGCGCTTCATGAACATCTGCCTCTGCTGCCCTGTGGGCCAAGGTTACGGCCTCACGGAGACCTGCGGAGCGGGCTCCATCAGCGAGAGTAAGGGAACACGTTGCTTTAGTAGAGGGGAGGAGGCAGGACGTTTTAAATACTTGATTGTCGAGGTTGAACCTGGAACCCGCCCAGGGACCCCTGTGGATCCCCGGACCCCACTTAGTTAGAAAAGGGTTTGTCTGTCGCCTCAGTAGTAGAACAATCACATGTGCATGACATCAAGAAACGTACAGTAAGCATCTCTGGCCATAAGCAGAACACAGCATTAACAGTCCTACACATCCAGGAAATGCCTGGTGAAGTGAAACTCATCAAGAGTGTGAAAGTCTTCTATTAGACCGTGAGCCACGGGGGTTGGTCTGTACCATCTGGCTGAATAATGCCCATAGTGATTTTTGTGAAGGTATACATCTCTAGAGTTCATATAGGTGAGGTATTTGTAAAGATTGCTATTTCCACTTGGCCAACTGAGACATGGATCATCCACACATAAGTTGACATGCGTACACTGCAGCCAGCCTTTTCCATTGTACGTGGAACTACACGAATGGATAGCTAAAAAACATACTCTCTCCCCATGCCTTCGGCCTGGTGGAGACAATAATGGACAGGGAGGCCATGCTGTTATCGTAATATGCCTTGCTTTTGGGGGGTTGGTGGGTGAGTAGGGGTTTTAGGATGAATTATTTCATTCTTAGTTAAGCATGCTAATGGTCATGCACGTGTTTGTGTGTTTCAGTGTGTGACTACAGCACAGGACGTGTGGGGGCTCCTCTCGTTTGCTCGGAAATCACACTAAAGGACTGGGAAGAGGGTGAGTTGGATTGGAAAGAACAAAGGCAATATGTACTTCTGCCTTCTTTGCTCGCTCTTATTAATATAAGGCCCGGTGTTCCTCCAGGAGGTTACTACAGTACAGATAAGCCCAACCCACGGGGGGAGATTCTGATTGGCGGGCCCAATGTGACTATGGGTTATTACAAGAATGACGCCAAGAACCGCGAAGACTTCTTCTTGGACGAGAACGGCCAGCGGTGGTTCTGCACGGGAGATATCGGTGAGGTCCACCCGGACGGCTGTGTCAAGATCATTGGTAAGGGCACTGGAAAAACAAAAAGCTGTGTTTTGTTTGCATTTGAGTGTGCATTGATGCGTGCGTTTGTGTGTGCATGTTAACCAGGGTTGTAAACTCGAGACTTGACTTGACAATTTTGAAGACGGATACTTCAGACTTGATTAAGACTTTCATGTCACAAGTACAAAGACGTACGATACTTGTGACTTGTATAGCAGTGACTTGGTCACAACTCTGTGCCCTCCCCCTGCAGATCGTAAGAAAGACCTGGTGAAACTGCAGGCAGGAGAATATGTCTCTTTGGGAAAGGTAGAGGCTGTGCTGAAGAACTGCTCGCTTATAGACAACATCTGTGCCTATGCCATCAGGTAACAAACTGATGTTCCCTTTCTACCCTACTTCTACGCTCATTCACACTTTCTCTCATGAAACATCAGTTTTACTTTTCAACTGTGCATAAACCGCTGTTGGTCAAAAATGTTCAAATGCTACCACAATACAAAATAACTGATGGACATCCTTCTTGTGGCTGTTTAGCTGAGAGGGTACATACAATTTTAACATGGATCTAGATGTATTGAAAAGGCATTACTTTGTAACTGTTTCAGATCATTTGTATTATATACATACAACCTAATTAAATTATGCTGGGCACCGCTCATCACAAATTACATGCTTGTTTGTGTCACTCTGTGCGAGACATTTCCGCTGTGTCGCATTCTATTTCTCAGTGTCTTTTCTCCCAGATGCTAATGAAGTGAAAACCCTTTTTACTTGGACACAAACAAGCACTAAGTCAGTGGTTCTCAAAGTGGATTCCATGGAGTCTGTGGGTTCCTTTAGGGGGTCTAAATTGACCCATGCAAGTCTGTAACTCTGAAAATATACCAAATGAACGCCAACAGGTCCATTTGGTTCCATTTGTATACTGTCAGAGTTGAGCGGAGACCTTTGAAATGTAAAAGTTTGAGAAACACTGCACTAAGCCATCATTCTTCCTATTTTCTAGTGACCAGTCGTACGTGA
Source organism: Protomyctophum parallelum (assembly GCF_964188405.1). Classification (NCBI taxonomy): domain Eukaryota; kingdom Metazoa; phylum Chordata; class Actinopteri; order Myctophiformes; family Myctophidae; genus Protomyctophum; species Protomyctophum parallelum. Next base: position 43,397,861 of record NC_139709.1, on the reverse strand, counting down.
TAAGCTTTGTGGTGCCGAACCACAAGCAGCTGATGGCCCTGGCGGAGCAGAAGCATGTGAAGGGTTCCCTGGAGGAGATCTGCAACAACCCGGAGGTAGAGAGGGAGGTCCTCCGCATCATCACAGAGGCTGCCGTCACAGGTAGGAGTTGAAGCAGATGAAGTAGGTATAGGGACTATTAGGGAGCATACAGTATGAAAGCAGGGTTATTATAGTTAACTAAAACTACAATATAACGAAAATGGATATAGAATTGAAATAGAATCAATTCAAATAGAATAATTGAAAAATAAATTACTTAACTGAAACAGAAACAAAAACGAGGCTTTATAAAAAAGAAAACGATAACTGAAACTGTATTGTGTGTTTACAAAACGAACTAAAACGAACTAATCCAGAAAGAGGCTGAAACATTTTCAATAGCAGATCTACAAGCTTACAACGCGTCGAATCACGATGTGACGCATTGTAAGCTTGTATAGAGGCATCTGCTGTTTTTGCTATTTTTCTGAACCTTTTGAACTTCTTCCATTCCACCACTGATTAAGTATAAGTACTCCTAGGGAACAGCAGCATCTATGCTGTTATCATGTCTTTCTAATGTGTGTGACACACTGTCCCGCCCCTTCCAGGTCAACTGGAGCGCTTTGAGATCCCCAAGAAGATCCGTCTGAGCGCTGAGGCCTGGACTCCGGAGACCGGCCTCGTCACCGACGCATTCAAGCTGAAACGCAAGGAGCTCAAGTCACATTACCTGGAAGACATTGAGAGGATGTACGGTGGCAAATAGCACACCAACACACACTGACATACGTCCGTACACACACAAATATATATATATATTTATATATACATGTAGGTATATGCTGTATATAAACATATATATAAATATGTACATATATACATATATATATATATAGTGACCGAAGCCACTACCAGAATTTCTCACTGAGAGGATTTCATAGATACAGGTAATAACACGCTTACATACACACATGCCGACATGCAGAGTACAGACACCAAACCAAACCCAAGCACCTCACCCTCTCGGCTGCCCTGCCACAAGATTCTATCAGAGAGAGAAGGGATGAGTGAGTGGGGGGGAGTAGTTAAACACTTGAATCCAATTGAGATCTGTCGTTCCAGATCAAATGGCAGAGGGAGCTCTATAGCCGAGCTGATCCATACAGACACAGTATGCGGCACTCTCCTCTCCAACGGTTTTTTAGCTGTTTCAGTTGCTATGACGACAGCAGCGTCCGAGGTCTGACTCTGGATGTCTGCGTGACTCGAAAGAAAGAAAGACATGACACATTTTGCACAACCAGACCTTCTTGGGACTGACATCCGTGTGCTCCCACCTCCTCCTGTCTCCTGTCTCCTTTCTGGACTTTGCTTGTAGTGCAGATATCCTGGTAGGGAAAGGCTCAAGCCGGTGCCGTGCGCCTAAAACAGTTGAACTGCAAGCTTGCGTTTGTGAGCTTGTAGATCAGCTTTTCACGCCGCACAGCCTGGTATGAATTACGTCAAGTGTGGCTGTGATCTCAAAGAGGGATGCCCTCTGGCAGTTTTGGGTCAAAATTCAGGTTTGATTCTATGCAGGGATCTCTTTTTATTTCATGATTATTTGTTGGTGAGACCTTCTTTTTGTATCTTCTTGTTGTTTTTTGTCTTGTTTGAGTCGGTTTGTCGTTTTTCAAATCCATTTTGTCGTCAGTGTCCTTGAGGAAATCGGTGTCGCAAAAGCCATGAGAGATTCATCCAAAACACGTGTTTTTGTTTAAATGCTTTTCTTAGGTTTTTGTTTGTTATCGTGTTATTCTGAGGATTTTGATCACTGTCCTGTTTTTAAGAGTGAGTTTGTTTGTTTTTGCCTTGTTAATATTTCTCTGCCTATAGGATGTCTTTTTTTAATACATATACATTTTTGTTACGAGCTCCTCTCATTTCCCTCATTTACCTGTGTCCCAAAGTTTGTTCATCTTGAGTGTATGTTTGTTTACAGACTTGAGAAGGTAAAGGTTCAGTTTCTTTCTGCCCTGGACCAGCCCCTCTGCCCACTGTCTGACAGGCGTCGGGATGCCTTTCATTCCATGTTCCATCTGTTACTTTTTTCCATGTTAATTCCAGAGGGTTGTTTGTTTCATCAATGTATAGCTACACCTACCACATCTGCCAACGTATTCCTCCTGTCATGACCAATGCACCATACTGATGTCTCCAAGTGAACCGAGCCTAGCCCAGATATTTAGTAACAAAAGATAGCATTTGTTTTTTTATTAAATACAGTGGAGTTTTTTCAAAGCACATTTACAGTATTCATTCAGTGGTTGTTTGCCCAAGTCCTTTTTGGTACATTGTATCCTGTTGTTTTTTTTGTTTTTTCGTCATAGATCTAGTTACTGTTATTCTTAACCTATGAATATGAACTACAAATTGAATGTGCAATATGTATACAAAAAAGAAAACTAATGTAAAGGAAAAACGCACAGATTTAGCCCCCTTCCACAAGTGTATGAATGTGTGGGCCTGTTGCTTTCCACGCCAATGTACAGTACAAAGTAAAACTGTGTGAATACAGAGAGAGGAGAGGTAGGGAGGGAGGATTAGAATGTTTAGATGTAGCCCATTTTTTAAAGGTTTTGAACATACTGTAGTCAATTTAAGTTTCCTTTCAGACCTGTAAAGTGAAAATACATATTTGGCATTGTAAAAAAAAAAAAAAAAAGTAACAAAAAAACGATGATGCATGATGGAGACGAGGTTCAACTTTACCGAAGCACTTGGATATATGTCATTTGTATGGAAAGATATTTGTATGACACTCAATTTGAACAGTTGACTATGAAACCTATAAGTCCTTCTCATTATACTCCTCGTATGATTGTGAGAATATGTAACCGGAATTTAATTTGAAATTGAAATGAGGATTGGGTTGCCTTCATGCATAAGAGTCCAAGAATTTTAAAGGATATTTTATCTTCAGATAGGTTTACGTACTGAATATGACACTTATATCCTGGAAACCTATACAACAGTTTTAAGAAACTGCAGAGTTTTTGAAAACATAAAAATTAACACCATGTTTCTTGACATCCACAATGCTGATCTTCTCTAAATATCATCAAGGACAATATTATGAAACGATAACTCCTGTTTTCTAACCTGACCCTCAACTGTATCTCTCTTGTATCTAATTATCTCATCACGTAGGCCTGCGAATGGTAGATGAAGTGACATTTGGTCAGGTGGTCCTTTTGTAAGGGCAGTATAGGCCTCAAGTTCTCAACCTACAGACACCGCAAATGGAGATGTTATATTCTTAGAAAATTACCTTGGTATGCCAGTCCTGCCTTGCTTATACAGAAGACGAATTGCAATGCAAAAGGTACAAGTTGCTTTTACTTATCGGACGTCCCATTGCGTAACTGAGAATATACTATTTTAGCATGTAAATGAAATTACACTGACTAACTTACGAACCCATTCACTGTTGCGTGTTACTTTCTCCTGACATTTCATTAGAAAGCCTATATACTCTTAACAGTCCTCCTGTTTGCTGCTCTCCTTTGCCTGACTAAAGGTGGCTAGTTGCCTTTTAACACACACTGAGCTGTCCTCGCAGGTCATAGGAAAATGAAGTCTTTTGTTAATGAGGAGTCTCACGTCTTAGTCATGAAATCCAACTGAATTACTACCGATTATAAGAGGAGATGAGAGACAGTCCATGGTTGTTTTAACTCATTGTAAATATAGGCTGGAGGGAGTGACGATCAAAGTGAATCGATGCATCCAGTTGTACAGGTGTAAAACCTCTGTTAAACCTATTTAATAATCTTTGTTATTGACCAGTTTTGGGGGTATTTCTTTCCTTTTGTTTTATGTGGGTAACTGCCCCCCACGAGGCGGGCTATCACAAGTTTCTCCTTCCTTATTTATTGATAATTTGGCCTTGATATGTATGTAATAAGAATAAAGGTTTGTGTTCTAATTTGCCATTTGTTTTGGTATCTGCAAACTGGGAAAGGCATGTGAATAGCAATTATATGAGGCTTTGAAATTAGTGTGTGTGTGTGTGTGTGTGTGTGTGTGTGTGTGTGTGTGTGTGTGTGTGTGTGTGTGTGTGTGTGTGTGTGTGTGTGTGTGTGTGTGTGTGTGTGTGTGTGTGTGTGTGTGTGTGTGTGTGTGTGTGTGTGAGAGACACCTGTGTGCACAGAATATTACGATCAGCGACTTGATTAAAATCATATCCTGAAAATGTGAGTTTCTATGGCAACGAAGGCCTGCCTGCCTGTGTTTGGACTGTGATGCGTTGTTAATTGACGCAAATGGAATAGGCAGTTCTTCAAGTGAACATAAGCCCATGCTTTTCCTTTCAGGCTGCAGTCAGTGTTTTCACAGACTTCGTGTGTGTGCGCGTGCACTCAATCCATGGACCCCATCTGAAAATAATTTGTGCCAGGGACACAATCTTTTCTTTTATGAAGGTTATGAAAAATACATTGAAAATATTCTTTAATCCATTTTTCATCAGTGTGGCAGATCAGAGACACACACACATACTGTAAAATGTATATATTTATTTATTCCTCTCCGATTCTACTTTGAAAACCTGTGTCAAATCAGCATGAAAGATGAAGGACACCCTCACATGCAAGTCTGTCATGTGTTTGGAAAGGCAGTAAGGCCTTGTCTAACAGTGAATAAGGAAATTACTCTGGAACATAGAAGGAAAGCATTTATTTTTGGAAGTTGATGCTTTATTTTGGACAGTGAACAGAGAGACAGGAAAGGTAGGGGAGAGAAGATGGGATTTGAACCCAGGCCAGCTGTGGGAAGTTTACAGCCTTATTTATGTGGTAGGCCTAATTGCTGAGTAGTAACAGGTGAGCCACAGGGGTGCACTGCCCACCACACTGCTGAAATTGTTTTTGTTTAAAATTCGTGTTTGTGATACAAAGAAAGGACCAGTATTGAATTGCAATAGCTTGCAAAAACCTTATTTCTCAACCAACTTTATGGTTAATAGCCTATTTTTTAGACCCGGGCTTTAAAAATTCCAATTTAATAAAACACCCAACCCACATTTTTCATTCATTCTGTACACAGAGAAAGACCAAATTCAAAACCATTCAAATAGTCTTCCCTCATCCTCACATTCTAAGTGATTCCCTCTGTTCCCACGTTAATGAAAAGATGATCAGAGGGAATGTGATGATTGCACATCATCTGCAGCCGGCAATGAAACATGGAGAATATTGAGAGTCAAGCGCTTCTCGCTCTGTTCTGTCCCTCCAATCCCCATGAGCCCTGCGCGTGTGAGTCAGATGAGTAATGTGCACCAGCCTGCTGACGCACATTCACACATTTCAGTGGCTCCGCCCCGCTGACAATAACAGCAGCAATGCATGAGCGGGCATAATAATAATTATAAGAAGGACAGCTTCCACATTGTTATGGGTGTCATTGTGTATGTCTGTTGTTTCCGTAGCCTTTTCCTCCACCTCCCTCTGCCAGTCTGCCTCTCGTCCTCTCTGTCTCAGTCAGAACTTCTCAGAGTTGTTTTTGTCTGCGCGTGCACGCACACACACACACACACACACACACACACACACACACACACACGCGCACACACACACACACACACACACACACACACACACACACACACACACTCTCTCTCTCTCTCTCTCTCTCTCTCTCTCTCTCTCTCTCTCTCTCTCCAGTTTCATCCAATTAGCCAATTAGCCATATAGAGTTCACCAAAGCATGAGCTTCACCAAAGTGAATGCGCGGCGTACATCGAAAAGCTGTTCCTTTTGTTGGAAGCCTATAAAAGCACTAAAATAAATAAACGCAGTCCATTTAACGTAACCTTAAATACAAGAGGGAAAAAAGTTTTCTATACTTTTTTCTGCCAGATGCTATCTTTGTGGCCTGCCCCCTCCCCTTTTTTGCCTCAGTCCACGTATATACACCATAATTAATAAGACATGTGACCGCCTGCCCTCCTGCTGTCTTTATTATTGGTCGAACCAAATTGTTGCCAAGCTGACCATGATAACCGCCGGGCACTTGGCCCGACTCGCCCTGACCGGGCTATAGCAGCAGCCAGCAGGCCAAAGAAGCGAAGGTGGGCAGCATGTGTGAGATCTGCTAATGAGCCAGAGATGAAGCGAGGCAGGAGAGCAGAGGAGGAGGAGGAGGAGGAGGAGGAGGAGGAGGAAGGAGGGGTAGGTGGTGATGGTGCAAGGAGGGAGGGAGGGAGGGGGGGGGGGGGGGGGGGGGTAGCCACTGATACGTCTGGGCGATGACTCACCGGCACTGGGTATTTATAGCACCGGGATGGCGGAGGGGCTGGCAGAGGAGTGTGCATGGGTGGGAGCAGTGGTGGAAAAAGTATACTCAAATGTCTTACTTCAGTAAAAGTATCAATACTGCAATGTAAAACTACTCCATTACAAGTGAAAGTCCGGAATTCAAAATGTACTCGAGTGAGCGTGAAAAAGTATTGGCATCAAAATGTAGGCCTACTCATTATGCAGAATGTCTCATTTCTAGTATATACAAAATGTAGCCCTATAATAATCTTTTGAAAATATCTGATGCGACGCATTGTGAGCTTGTAGAAATGCCGAAATGGCTGAAGTACAAATAACTCAAAATTGTACTTAAGTACAGTACTTGAGTAAGTTAATGGTATACTTTCAACCACTGGGTACCGGGGGAAGTGGTTTGGGAAGGATGCCAGGGCAACGTCATTGCACTGCCTGCTGGGGGAGTGGAGAGGACAGACGGCATCAAAGTTAAAGTAACAGTGGGAGAAGGAAATAAAGGAAAATGAATAAACTGGAGGCGGAAGAGGAGAGGGAGGAGGAGTAGGGGAGTGCAGAAGCAAGCAAGACAGCATTTATGGAAAATGGTAAAGATGAATGGCACTGACTGTAAGGGATGGATATAGTAGGTAGACGAATAGAGAGTCGAGGACATGAAGACGCAGTCATTTTAAGCCCTTGTGCCATCATTTTATTTCAAACATATAATGGCAGATCTACAAGCTTGTAGCTTGCTTGTAGCTTGCTGATTTCGTTTTGTTTTGTTTTTCCTATAAACAGCTATAGTGTAGATTCTGTCTTAACACAAACATTAAATGCCATTGACAATGAATGAATGAGAATTTACGTCATATGTGTCTGAGCAAATCGGCTGTCGGTATGTCGGAGGAAACCCTTGACCAATAAGGGACCACCATTGTTGGTGACATATATGTTTCAAGGTTGGTACACGGTCAATAACTGATTAGAGCGCCCCTCACTTCATACGGGTGTGATTTTTTTTTAATTTTCTTTGAAATACTGACATGCCGAAATACAAAATGGTTACAAATATACAAACAATTCTCCAAAAGATAGTGGGGCGTGCCGTGGCACCCTGCAGAACTGTTCGTGAGTGTGATGAGGCAGTGTGTCCCTTATAGCCTACAATGCATTCCATGAGCGGTTATATTTTCAGATAATGAGCTATCCCCAGTGTGGTGTCTGCTGTGTGTTGCTTGACACATAACACTCTTTGAATTTTTGTTTTTCACACACACACACACACACACACACACACACACACACACACACACACACACACACACACACACACACACACACACACACACACACACACACACACACACACTGTGACAGAGATGGAAGGTTTGGGAATACCGGTATGTGCACTCATCGTCACTGTGACAGAGATGTGGGGGGGGGTTTGGAAGATAAGTGGAAGACAGAGCAATCACCACAGTAGCCCGAACGAATACTCTGCAAAAATGTTAATTAGTATCCCTTGTGAGTACATTTTTACCTTTGCAGTGTAAAATTAAAATTTGAGACTTCAGTGTATACCATTCAGAAGAGCCTTCCTTCTCATGGTCGCGCCAAACCAGAGAGAGGAAAGAAATGATAATGAATTAAGTGTGGCCACACTATATGGCTTCTTTTCTAAAATATAAACGCATATATTATAGATAACAGCTATTCATATCATGATGATGAAACCATTGCCATTAACACCCATGAAGGAAGCGCCGTTATCTGAATCTGAATCATGAATGAATCATGAATCAGAATGGGTTTTGTTGTAGCTTCTATGAGAAGAGAGAGGAGGCACTCAGCGGACAGGACACCATGGGTGTCGTCAGTTATGCGTGGGAGGGATTGAGGTCTTTCTTTTCCTTTTGTCTGTCTCATTTGTTGTTGTTTTTTCTTTTCTTCTTGTTTGAAATTTGTTTTACATTAAAAAAGAATGTACATTTTACAATCTGTTCTTAATAAAACATATTTGACAAAATAAACCATAAGATACATACATTTACAGATGTGGTGTGTCTAGTATAGCAGGTATGTACATGATGCCTGGACTCCCCAGCTAAATGTGCAACACGTCGTGTTGCTATATCAACTTATTTTGTTGAGAGCTTGTTGTGAGCTTGTAGATAATGCTATATATATTTTTTTTTATCTTAAAGACATCTTTTTCAAATGTTCTAACAACACATAAATTGTATGGCGGTCCCTGGCATAAAATATTTATTTGGGGGTCCTCGACATGAAAAGGTTTGAGGTGGTTCCACCTCTTTTAGGAACATTAGCATGTAGGTGTATACATAAAAGACACAATAATGGACACCTCGGGGGTGACATGTCATTGCCCCCCTGTTGTGAGTGACAAGGCTGCATGGTAGAAACAGTAGCTTAGGCAGGACCTCGTTAGGAGGCACACTTCTCTCCCTAGCGGCATGCATGGCTCTGTGACGTGAGCAGGTGCGTCACACTGACTGCCGTATCACAGAACAGCACACCAACATTATACACACACACACACACGCACACACACACGCACGCACACACACACGCACGCACGCACGCACGCACGCACACACACACACACACACACACACACACACACACACACACACACACACACCGCACACACACGCACACACACACACACACACACACACACACACACGCAGGATAGATAGATAGATAGATAGATAGATAGATAGATAGATAGATAGATAGATAGATAGATAGATAGATAGATAGATAGATAGATAGATAGATAGATAGATAGATATAGATAGATAGATAGATAGATAGATAGATAGATAGATAGATAGATAGATAGATAGATAGATAGATAGATAGATAGATAGAACTAGTATCTACACATTTGACTGACCAACTTCCACTTGCAATTGAGTAATATTTGACCCCAGTGTCCACCACAGATGACTATTACACCGCAAATACATCTTCATTTAACTCTCACAGTTTCTAATGGACCCAGCAGAGACACTCCAGATGTGACTGCATGTGTGTGAATGTGAGTGTGTGGCACGACTGTCCATCTCAGGTCTCATTAATGCAGGGCTGCTTAGTCCAATGAAGCACGACTTTCTGTCCGATTCAGCTGGCGCTACATGGACATGCCCTTTTGAGAGAGGCTCCGAGTGTATCTAAATGAGTCAGTGTCGATAATGAACACTCCTTCTGTCTTCATCTCCTCTCATCTCTCTCTCTCTCTATCCCTACAATCTGAACTTTCCTTTCCTACACTTACACCATCTATTCTTCCAGCCCCAACTTCATCATCGCCACGCCTTTGTTTTCTCTCGGCTTGATTACTGCAATGCACTTTTTTCAGGACTGCCTAAGAAAACAACTGACAGATTACAACTTGTCCAAAATGCAGCAGCCAGAGTTTTAACTAGAACTAAGATGAGAGAACATATTACTCCAGTTTTGGCATCACTGCACTGGCTTCCGGTTGTTTTTAGGATTGATTTTAAAATTCTTTTACTTGTCTATAAAGCCCTCAATGGTCTCGCACCTTCCTACCTACATGACTGCTTGCCTAAATATGTCCCAAACCGCCCGCTAAGGTCTTCCACTGCTGGCCTGCTCGCTTTGCCTAAAAAAATGGCAACTAAAAAATACGGGGAAGCAGCTTTTTGCTTCTACGGGCCATCGGCATGGAACAAGCTCCCTCTGTACCTTCGTCAGGCAGCCTCTGTAGACATTTTTAAAGCTCAGCTCAAGACCCACTTCTACAACATTGCCTTTAAGTGATCTTATATTTTTTGTTATTCATGTCCTCACTGTATTGCATTACTGCTTGTTTTTTAATGTCGTTGCCTTGCTTTTCTTTTATGCTTTGCTTTTATTTTATTCTCCATTGTTCTGTAAAGCACTTTGAGCTGCATTTGATGTCATGAAAGGTGCTATACAAATAAAGTTTTATTATTATTATTATTATTATTATCAAACCCACCCTGCTGCTCTATAGGAGAACTCTTTTAACCAGAGATGCTTTTACCACCCTATAACTTATAGGGGCTAGGGAGGGATGTCTCCGCCTTCTGTGGGTGTGCGTGCATGTGTGTGAGGGTGCGTGCGTGTGTGTGTGTGTGTGTGTGTGTGTGTGTGTGTGTGTGTGTGTAATGGTGCGTGCACAAGTGTTAAGACGCCATGCATTGTTGATAGGTGAAACATTTGTGAGACGGCGTTGCCATGGAGATACCAGTTCAAAAGGAGGTGAGCCTTGAGAGCGGGCATACATTCATCCCACCGTGCGTGCATGCATGCGTATGTGAGCACGTGTGTGTCGGCCTGTCGGGGGATCATGAGACAAAGCAATGTATGAAAACAAACAGAGAGTGGGTGAGATGGAGAAGACGAAGTCACGAAGACAATGCTATACTGCCACATGTCCCTCACTCCCTCCACCTCACAAACCGTTTTCCTTTGTTTTGCAGCCAACGTGATGATCTTAACGCTCTGCTTCATGTCTCCTGCACGGCTGCTGCAATATCCAGTGGGCCCACGACATTAAAATATGTTTCCTTCATGAACGAATCCGAAGGCCCACAAATATTCAGCTGAAGTGCTTGAATACTTCCTAACCCCTGCTTCGACGGCTCAGTGAAATTAATGTCAACATTCATGACTTGCATAACTGACCAAGTATTGAATACCGGTGAAGGAATAAGAAGCTTTGAAATAATACTTCATGAGTGTGAGCCATCCGATGTGAAGTCTTCCATTTAACTTTGATTGACGGGATCATAAACAGAGACGGTGTCTCAATACAGTGCTTAGAGATGAGGGGTAGAATGTTATGACAGGATCAAGGAGAACCAATAAACAGAAGAAGGGTTGTGGGATGCAAGAGAGAGCGAAAGCAAAAGCTCTAAACAAATAAAGCTAGGAAGCAGAGGAATCAACAGTCAATAATTTATTCAACAGGCACCAGTGCACACACACACCACACCACATCTGTAACATCTGTGTTGCTGTGGATGATCAAATGCTCAAACAGATAATTGGACGACAAAAGGGAAAGCACAAGGGATATATACTGAGTCAACTCAACGTGCGATTATTAGTAAATATTTACCATGAGCAAATTATGCACTAATATTCCAAACGCAATCAAGGCAATGCTCAGTTTTATCTGCCACGGAGATGAGAATAAATGGAGCCAACATATAGGAACAACAACAATGGCAAACTGTGCATGTGTCCACATTGATACACATGACAAAGCTAGAGGAGACTGTATGTATCACCCACACAGTAGGCCTTCTGTCCCTGGGCTTTCATCTAGCGGTCAGTTTGCTTTGAGGGGTAGAAGGCGGGGGGGGGGGATTGTGATATCACAAACCAGTGAACAGAAAGACAGATGGCCTAGTTATCAGACAAAGGCGCTGGCGTGTGAAGTTCTGTCAACGCATATAAATTCACCCAGTGCAATGCAAATATTGAATGTTGTCTCTCCTGCTTTTTTCTAGTTTTAACAGTTTGGCTCAGCACCAAGGATAGAGGATGTGTGTTACATATCTTATTTTGTTTGTCTCTTTTACATATAGATACATCTGCATACATACATTTCAGTGTGAACTGACAATAAAGTAGCCTACTATATCATATCATATCATATCATATCATAGACATAATCGTATTTGCGCACTGTAGCCTACATAATATATTTTGCCAAACAGACTTGTATTCCTCAAAGGAAATGGGCATACAGTCAGTCACCAGATAATCCGAAGTCTATAACTGTCAAGCTGAATCTTAACATTTTGGCTATACCTTGATATTGTGGATGGCCATCAATGCCAACTTCCTATATATATCCACTGATTTGTTGTGTCAGAGGTAAAGAGGAATACATTATTCACACTAGATTGCATATTCCCTATGATCCACAATGACATCTTATCGTCAACATCTATTTTAAGCAGACTCCTCTCTCTGCAACTGAAGCCTAAAAAAGATCCCAGCTGAATTGTTCCTACAAGTATTTGCGCGCACACACACGTCACAGCATCCACAGCAGACTATTTTTAGCAAACTGTGAAAGACTACCATTTCAGTCAATAGTTTCCCCGTTCATATATATACAGACAATGAAGGATGAGGGTGTGTGCAATTGTGAGAGTGTCAACAACAATATAGGTTTAATTAAGTTTAATGATTTTCCTCATTCTACTAATTACCAAGTGTAGTAGCTGAAAGCCCAGGGATAGAAAGCCTACTGTGTGGGTGATACATACAGTCTCCTCTAGCTTTGTCATGTGTGCAACTGTGCATCAATATGTATAGAATACATAATAGAATATATAAATAATTTTAAGTATATATGAAATACACATTATTTAATTATCTGCTTAATTTCTCTGTGGTGAAAGATTTTAGAGGTTTTATCTAAATGTATACCATGCTGGTATGTATGGACATCAAGAGATGACGCTGAAATATAAGGAATAAAGGGGTAGGGTTATATAAGTTTTATACTTCCTACTCAGTTTCAAACCTTAGAGTATATACAGTATATTAATAGAGACGGCACCCGGAGGAACCCTGAGGCAAAATGGACATAGTGTAAAGAAAATAAGAAATTATAGTACTTGGCCAGTGAGGCTTGTTTTATGTTTTTGTTTATTTAAATCTTTGACTTTGTCAAATTTTTAACACTAGACTGGTGCCCAGCTGTGTTGTGATGTCAGAACAGGCCAGCTCCATATATGGAGCCTGGGCAGAGGCCTTTTGTGGCGGTTCTGGACAACCGTGGGTCCGACCGACTCAACACCCACGGTTGCTTTCCCTGCAGTGGTATGGAATGCGTGTGTCGAATTTGAAGTTGGCGGGGCAAACAGTTACGTGGTGCTGTTACGAGTGCTGAACCCTATGGTTGCATCACTCCATAAATAGGAATACCCATAAATAGGACTACAACTGCAGAGGACGCAGCATTGTCACACAACATATCATGAGCCTACTGGCTCCCCTGGGAACAGGGGGTATAAATACACAAGGACACAGGTGAACTCAACTGATAATCAATACAGTGATTGGCTAAGAGTAACAGGACACAGGTGGAGAAAGCTCATAATCACAGATGAGACAAGACAGTAACTACAAAGGAAACAAGGACACTAAATACTACAAAATAAATGGAACACAACAGAACAGTAAAACACTAACCAAAACTAGGAACAAGGAACACTAGAAAACACAACAGAAATACAAAAAGGGCACGGATCGTGACATAATGTAATATCCCTATAGGCTTCAGGCTGTTTGTCTCAGGATTTCTCTGCAGAGAAAGTGGGTATACTGCTAAGACTATAAGCTATAGTCTGATTTGAAGGGAAGATAATTAAGCCAATATACTGTATCTGCACCCCATTGTAAACAAGCCATTGTGCTTTTCGATTTTAATCCTCTTAGGACACCTTGTATAGGCTATTGACAAATGCTTTCCTCAAACTATATTATGTGCCTATTCTACAAACTGTTACAATTTTCAATCAATCAATTCATTTTGTAAACCGAAATGGGCAAAACACATTTTATGTCAATGTAGAATTAGATGTTATGTTAAGTTGTTATGTAATATCCTCCTAGCACTGTGACTTTCAGCATTCAATGTTTCACAGGAAGAGGATGCGCTTTTATGAATGGACTGCATGGTGTGACGTACACAAACACACGCACGCACGCACGCACGCACACACACACACACAGCGGCTACACAATAACTTGGAGAACATAGCCCATGCACAAATATGCATGTCGCATGTGCTGTATATATTTATACTACAGCACATCATAACCTATTCTGAATTAGACACGGGGGGGGGGGGGGGGGTGGATGGAATCATGTAAATGCATGGGGGGGGTACATTTTATTTGTGGTGCCAGGCAGGAACAGAGTCACTTAATATAAAACTTCAAAGAGGACGTATAAATAAACGGAACTGTTCAATATCGAGGTGGTTTATTGCCATTTGGTGACAGGATATCATGTAGGCTATAGGGCAGGCTACGTTTATGATAAGGTGTTAATCTCGTTATACATTTTTGTTGTCAACTTGTCACGATGCAACGATGACCTTTATGCATGTGACGGGTCTTTGTTGTGGTCCCATGCACCTGCGGACAGCATCAGGTCCAGTCGTCAGGGCGTTTCTCTCTCTCTCTCTCTCTCTCTCCGCAGAGAGGAGTCAATTGCGACAGCGGATCGTGGAAGGTTTTAGGAGTGTGAGTCATCATGCATCGCCGGTGGGTTTAACTCTTCACCTGCTGCTGCATGTGTGCGCACATATCAGATCACATCAGAATCACTGAGTTATTTAATTTAAGTCCGAGAGAAACATTTCAAATGTGTAGGCTACACATGTGTTGAATTATAACAAAGGATCAGTACATCCAGTGTTAGTGCCCTCTGTGTGAATGAATGCCTGAAACCCGAAGATGAATGCCTTATCTTTATACATTTACAGTATCATTGTGATTTATGATTTGCACGTTTTGCAGTTTATATAATCTATTGATACCATTATAATAACGAGTCTCATCTGTCCCTCATCATACAAGCCAGTTTTTGTTATTTTATAAAGGCCAATATAGTTCCAATGAATAGCCTATATATATACCTATAGAAATCAACACAAGCTATATCATGTATTCCTCGGCATACCGTATCATGAATCAAAATCTTTTGAATATGGATTTCTTAAGACTTGCTATTGCGTGTGTCCAACGATGACGCGAGAGTCAGGTGTTGCCTCATATATCGCAGGGGGAGCTGTCCAAGTGCTGAAAACAGAACCGCTCCAGAGGAGATGCTGCACGCCTTCACCGCTGCTTGAGCTTTCTTGCCAAAGGTAAGAAACACATCCTGACCATCTTTTGATCATCTATCTCAGCCTATAAAACGATCTTTCTATATTTAGATATTTGTACATGCCTTTATAAAATAATATATTAATAATAATAATAATTCGCGTTTTGGTCATGGTGCACATATATAGCGGGAAGGAAACATTGCGTTTTAGCAGCCTATATACATGCAGCCCATATAGCTGCTATAGGCATTCTGAAACGGAGGACAACGATTTATTTATTGAAGTAATTAGGATAATGTAATAAACTATTCCAGCGGGTTATATTGTGAACAAAGAAATGGGATGCTCAGGTTGCCCATAACAACACGGGGAGGGAGTGACTCATCCATGGCTGGATCTGTGACATCACTTCAGCATCGCCAAGTAGGCTAGTATCGCCTGATAAACAAAACATTAACAATACCAGCAGCCACAGAACCAGGTGAAAACATGCACGCCGGCCCATGGTGCTATTAGTTCTCACCTTGTTTATGAGCTCAACAGGCTATAGCTAATATCCTGCATACAGTACCGATCTGTGAACAAGCAAAGGCTGCCTATATAATAATATGTGCAGATTAAAAGATTAAACGCCCTAAACTTCAACATTATCGTGTTTTTTTCCCCTTTTCTTTCTTCATCTGCAGGTAATAGCCTTAAAAATGCTGCATTTCCACCTCAAGTTGCCGGCGGGAGGAGCCGCTGCCCTGCTCGCCTTCCTCCTCGCGTCCTCCGCCGCGCAGGGCGCGTCTCTCCCCCGCTACCACAGCAGGTTGTTCCGCGGCGGGGGGGACACCGAGGGACGCCCCGCTGCCTACCCGCCGCCCAGCTCCGACATGATGAAGGCGCTGGAGTACATTGAGAGTCTGAAGCAGAAGAACGGGGCGAAAGAGGCGCCGCCACCGGTGGATTATGACGAAGTGGACAAGATCCGCGTGCTGCTCCAGCTGGCCTCGCTCCAGGACGAGGCAGGCGCCGCTGGCCGCCAGTCCCCTCCTCCTCCCCCCCCTCCCCCCGCCGCGCAGAGACAGCAGCAGGACCTCCCAGCCGAGCAGCTGGTCAAAGTCCTGCTCAAGTCCCTGCAGGACCAGGCCGGGATGAGGGACACCAGCAAAGCCGCGGCGGCGGCGGCTCCGCCCGCCGGGAGCAACCGGCACAGGCACCGCGCGGAGGGCACCGGCGGCCCCGCGCAGAGCAGCGCGCCCGCAGGAGGAGACTACGGCAACTTCCCCAGACCGCACAAAAAGTACCCGCTGATGTTCGAGGACGAGGAGAACAGGGACGCGTTCAGGCGGGCCACCGAGGACATGGACGAGCAGTACACCCCGCAGAGCCTCGCCAACCTGCGCTCCATCTTCGACGAGCTGGGCCGCATGCCCTTCACCACCACCATGAATGGACAGAAGAGGGACGGCGACGACGACGAGGACATGTTCAGCCTCCGAAATGTGGCCTACGAGGACTTGGCGGGAGGCGACGAGGACTGGGTTCCCGTGGAGGAGAGGATGGAGACGGAGGAGCTGGTCAATGGAAGCCACGACGAGTACGACCGGGACCTGACCGATGGCGACCTGATGGAGGGAGCGGAGAGAGAGGAGATGCAACGCCGGGCGAGCCAGAACGATGAGGAGGAGGAGACCGACGACGACACCAAACTGGTGGACTACTACCTGTTGAAGGTCAGTGGTGTAAAGTACTAAATACATTTACTTAACACTTACTGTACACTTAAGTACAATTTTGAGGCTCACAATGCGTCACGATGCGACGCATTGTGAACTTATCTGCTATATTTTCAAAGGATTTGTATACTGAAATGGGGCATTCTACATTTTACTTTTGCTATACTTTACATTTTGATGCCAATACTTTTGTACTTTTAGTCAAGTAGGCCTACATTTAGAATTCCAATTTTACTTGTAACAAAGCATTTCTATATTGCAGTATTGATACTTTTACTTAAATAAAACATTTGAGTACTTTTTCCCCCCACCATCTGCTGCAGGTGCTGGAGATGAGCGACCAGACTGCACAGAAGAGGGATGGGGAGCAGAGGAAGAGACTCATCCGGCCTTCCCTCCTCGATCCCCGGATCATCAAAGAGCTGCTGGAGCTCTCCTTGAAGCTCCACGTCCCGCCCCAGGACCTCATCGACCTGCTGATCACAAACGAGCTGAGGAAGCTGCACCGCCACCCCCAGACGTCCACCACCACCACCGCTCATTTCAGGACCGGACAAACGCCCAAGATCAGATACTACAGTCGGAGACTGCCGGTGGCGAAGAGCAAAGTCGCCCCCGCTGCCCCCGAGGCCGAGGACATGGACAGGGAGGACTTTCTGGATATCATCGGCGTGGAGACCATCAGCAAGGAGTATCCCGTCAGGCAGAGACCCCTGAGGCCCGCCGCGTCCCCGGCCAAGGCGCCGCCGGTGCCATCCGCCCCGGCGGCCGTGCCAGCTAAAGTCCCCTATCCCTCTGGTCGCAGGGAGAACTTGTTTTTATCCGAACTCAACAAAATGCCCCTGAAGCGACAGGCAGATGACGGCGACGACGACGACGACGACGTGGAAGACGAGGTGACAACTTACCTGGCGGCGAAGATCCTAACAGAGTATCCTCAGAGCGGCATCTCTAAGCGAGACACCTCCCAGGCCCAGTTCCCCTATGAGCTCTATGAGCAGGCCATGAAGAACTTTTTAGACCAGGCGGACACTGGCAATAAAGGCAAAGTTGCCAAGAGAGAAACTGAGAGCGCTCCTCCGGAGGAGGCGGTCGAACCCACGGAGACGCACGCGAACGAGATGGCTCAGCCTCTCAAGACGGCGGCCCCACAGACCGCAGACGAAGAGGAGAAAGAGAATCGCGGTAAACAGCTTGCAGGAATGTAGTAGTAGCGCCCGGCAAACGCAATACAGCGAAATGTCCACTGATTGATTATGTTTATACTATCTATAAAAAAAATAACAAACAATTAACCAGTCAGGGACCGTGGACGCGATCTAGTTTACATGACACTTTGTATATTATATGGAATTTAGCCGGGGTATTCCTAATACCAATGTGCTAAGCTGACAACGAGTGTTTGTTGTGACTCGTGGTATATTCAGGGTTCATGGATTTAATGTTAAGATTATAGCCTATTAAGATTATATTTAGCCTATATACTGATGTAAAAAGCAGACCGTCGCCTGCCTTCCAAACCTTTCATAATGCAAAGCTCTGTATTGTTGGCCTACCAGTTGTTGTGCTGTTCATTTTTAAACCATTTTGTACGTGTTCAATAACGTGTGATGAATCAGAGATAAATAAAGGATCAGCGGTATTATTTTTCTTCTTGTTGCATGTGTTGCGTTATTACATCACTACACTGCAGACGCAAAAAGGGTTTATAGCCAGGCTAAAGTAATGTGTTCATTTAACGTTAAGGTCCATTTTGAACTGTCATGGTTAAATGGATTAACAGGATTTTGCTCTACTTTTTTGGCCTATATAGCAGATGGATTTCAGCATTTGGACAGCTCATAGTGATAAAAAGAAATACATTAAAAGGAAATATCAAAAAGAAATGGTCAACGTAGAACATTATTTATCAAAATATCTTTTAATCATAAGCTCCAAATTCAAAAATTACATTTTGTATATATATATATATAGGTTATTAGGCTATAGTCTCTACTGCATATAAAACAATATCCTCTCCCCACTATAACCGCTCCCTTTAAAGGTCAATGGTCCTTGAAGTTTATGAAACACATCATCTACATCTAAAAAGCAAAACAAACAAATGAGCACATCACATCTTAAATACAATATTTATATTAAAATATAAAAATCAACAGGACTATAAATCTAAATGCCCTTCTTGATTATGACTGCCATGTCCCTGATCTGCAGTAAGGCTACTTCATTGATTCTGATCTACTTCATTCTCTTTCAATTCATTTGACATAACTATGAATACATATTCAAATCAAAGTTGCATTTAAAGTGACAGCAATGCTTCAGACAGCCCATGAGCACACGTTTCCTTTTTGTTTTGGTTAAAAGTTCGGCAGGACAAAAATAGAACCCGTTTTCCATATTCAGAGCGTCTATGACTCATCCCTGCATGCTGCATGCATTCCTTTCCTTCCTGATGTTACATCCTTTTCACCGAGTCTCAGAATGCAGGTTTGCTCATATACTCCTCCATGGTCTATAGGGAAAGAGCACAGAAAACGAAAAAATTAAGTGTTCCGTTTCCTTATCAAGGGGAGGGAAGAAGAGATTTTAAGCAACACACACACAGTCACACATCTACAGATGTTATTGAATGCAGAGAGCACTGTCACACGTTTTTAGTTTTTTTTCTACTAACACAAGCAAGCACAGCTTCTAACCTTTCTGTCCATATTCAAGGTCATCCAAACAGCTCCACCTCATACCATTCACTGTTGTCATGATCATCCTGCTGATAATGGTGAAAAATGAATGGGAGGCTATACACTACACATGAACGGCACTCTACATCGCAGGATCAAGACACCTCGTTAGCTCAAAAGCACAGGGAGAGGGGGGGGGGGGGTACGACAGACCCAATAACAGACCCAGTACCACTCTTAAAGGTGCAGCGAAACGGAAATGGTGGGCATTTTATTTTGAAGTTTCAGATTGAAACGCTGGCTCTGAAGTTTCTGAACCAATCAGAGCGTCGCATCCCTCTAGGCTATGGGAGAGGAAGTCTCTCACGTGCAGTGTCGTTTGTAAACAAAGTGACAGAGAGATGGGCAAAGCCAGGGGATTATTTCTAACCTATACACAACCTATATACAGATTTTAGCGTGATGATTAAGTTTAAAACGAGTAATACACTGTTTGTATGTCATCTTGAATGAGATTATGAGAGATATGATGACTATACGGATATGGTCTAAAAGTGTGAAAAACGTATTTTTAATTTCACTACACCTTTAAAATAAACACTATATAGTACTATTATACTATATAAGTGTATATTAAGAGAGTAGAAAGTATTAGACAAAGTCTAAAGCAGGGTCAAGACATCTCTTTACCTCAAAAGAACAGGAGGAGGGGGTTCAACAGACCCAGTAACATACCCAGTATTACCACTCTTAAAATAAATACTATATACTTACAGTATTAGTAAGTCTATATTAAAACCCATTTTGGGCGGGAACCCCTTTTGGTGTTAGCATTATGTTATGCTTTAGCTATTGAAAAATAGCAGATCTACAAGCTCGAGCTTGTAGGTCTGCTATTTTTGAAAAATCGAAGAACGACTGACATAGAAACATAGCTTTTTCATAAACCGGTCAGGATGTAGAAGACATTTTTAGAATCTGATCTCAGGTCAAAATGGGTTAAGAGAGTACCGGTACTAGAAAGTATCAGACAAAGTCTAAAACCTACAAAAGGTTTCAGGGAGATCTGTCTCTCACTCACTCGCAATAACATTGGCGCAGAGAGAGAGAGAGAGAGAGAGAGAGAAAGTAAAGTGAGACAACAATACAGACAAACGCCCAGAGACAATGAGAGGGGTTCTATTCATAAGCAGTAGTCCCTGACTCCCTGCCGATAAGGGTCATCCAAACAAGTCTATTAGCTCGCTCTGATAAGGAAGAAGAGAAACCAGGGGGATCAGCAGCACCACTGTTGTTAATTGGACTCATTATGATAGTGACTTGTGTGCAGCATTTGTAGTCATGCTCACACGCAAAAGTTCAAACACAACAAAGACAAAGAGGTCTTCACGAGGAGGCAAAGTGGAGCAAGCAAATCATAAGTATTAATGACACAGTATATGCATTATACAGTACAGTATGTATGTTTTATTTATATACACGTATACTACTATATCATATAGATACACACACACGCACACATTATTGTCAGGTGGTGGTGTCCAAATTTCCAAAACTGTTACGTTTCAGGATCCAAATTCATAATAACAAAAGTAACAGATATGTTCAAATATGGAGATAAGAGGTTTCTGCCCAACAGTGACAAATCAATGATAGAACAGTTTTTATTTTCTTCTTCTAGAGAGCTACTTATACCACAAATACTAATGTCTAGTTGAGCATGTGCCCAGGCATGCATACAGTATTGTGTATGAATGTGTGCACGGCATGCATGCACGCATTTCATGTCTTACCTCCTGCAGCATGTCCGAGGCCTCAATGGTGTGAGCCACTATCTGTTTGGAGGTTTCCTGTATCTCTCCTCCCAGCAGAAACTCGTCCAGGATAAAGTAGGCCTTCTCAAAGTTAAATATTATGTCCAGCTCACACACCTGAGTGGAGGTATGGCTTCAGTTAATGACAAATGATGACTGGGGACTCGGGAGAAGCAACAAACAACATACTGCACATAATGTATGTGCTGTGAATGATAATGCACATTTTATTGTAGATCTTTACAAAACAATTGCATATGAAAAGTGCACAATTATATGACAAGATTAGGCTTCAGAGTATGGAATTTAAAGAAGTAGGTAAACTGTAGAGTCTGACCAATATAATCAGATGATCAAAAGCCTATCAGAGAATGATTTATTGGAACTTAAAAAAATAATCTCAGACAGACTCTATTCTGAGGAGACAACTTACACTGCCAAAGTATTTGTCCAACAGCTCCACATAGCGATGCAGCACCTCCAGACCCAACAGCTCATTCTCCTGGTCGTCCAGCGCCATGCAGAAATACAAGCTAGCATACCTGGAGAGATGGAGCACAAATGATTCGTTGTTGGTTCAAAATGTACTGGTATAGGTCGGATAACGGCAGGAAGGAAGAAGGAAGGAGGGGGGGTAGTGGGACTCTGGTTGAGGCACTGAGAAAAGTGATACTGGTGTGAAATTTGGACAACCTTGATATGCTTCCAGGTACAGAGGTGTGTGTGTGTGTGTGTGTTATTTGGAAGCCTATAGGCCATGTACATAAACTGACCACGAGTGGCCTAACAATATAACTTATAACAACCAAATAACTTGCCAAATACTGCCGTTTTGGCTGAGCAGGTGCCATGTGTATCCTTAGGTGTCCATGAACTCTCAACCCCGTTATATTAATTTCCCTGTCAAATTTATTGTAATTTGCGGATTCAAATAAGAAACTAAAATGTGTGCGTGCTCGCGTGTGTGTGCGTGCTATTTGGAAGCCTATAGGCCATGTACATAAACTGACCATGACTGGCCTAACAATAGCTTAGCCTGGCTTGGCCAGCCCCTTAGCGGGGATTCACTGGAGATTCCTCCCCGCATAAAAGTCTGGATTCTGGTTCATTGGCAGAGAGTATGCGGAAGCTGGAGAAATCTGAAAATGACCGGGGCCAATCAGTGACTGCGTTTCAACAGCTGTCCGTACAACATTGAAAAGGGTAACAGGTACGGTCGCCCCAATTCCATCTCATCCCCGCTTTTTTCCACCGACCTCACGCCGACCGCTCAGTGCGGCAGTTCTTGTATTCTTTATTTTGTTTTACTGAGAATAAGGTTAGAAATAAGTTTAAGGTTAGGCATAGTTTTACTGGGGTTAAGGTTAGGAATAAGGTTAGGTTTAACCGTTTAAGAATAATTTACTTAGATTAGGTACTTTAGGAATACCAGGCAGTGCAGTTCCACCGGCTGTACGCCCGAGGTGAGTTGGTGAAGGGGCGAGTTGTCTGGTATTCGTGGAAAGCAGCCTCTGATTGGTTCATGTGTATATGGTGACATAACATTCATGCTGCAGTACTTTCAAAACAACAATGGCTGCCCTCAACGCAACAAGTTTAAAAGTTTACATAGAAACTATAAGAACAGCAGTTATTTCAGATATAGATATGAGATATATCCGACATATCTGGCTCACATAGAAAGTATAACAGACCTTGTTTTTTTTATGGAGCAGACTAGTGCACCGTGTGGTGACATCAGCTTTTTGTTACACTTCATGCTGCCTATGGAGTCTGGAGTCTCCATAGGCAGCATGGAGTCTGGAGTCTCCATAGGCAGCATGCGGGGAGGAAGCGTCAGTGAATCCACCATATGAGTCTGGCCCCGCCAGGCTAACAATAGCTGGCATGACAAAGAGCAAAGCCAAACAACTTGCCTGTGTGGAGTAGAAGGTGCCATGTGTATCCTCAGGTGTCTCTGTCAAATGTATTGTAATTTGCATTCAAATAAAGAACTAAAATGTGTGCCTGTGTGTGTGTGTGTGTGTTGGGGGGGCAGTACTTGCCTCTTGTAAACAACCTTCAGGTCCTTCCAGTGGAGGAAGTTACAGGAGCGTGGTTTCCTCGCCAACACCAGAGCGGTCATGTCCCTGATGATCTTCTTCTTCTCCCGTTCGGGCGTGGGCGTGAACCACTTCTGAAGCCGCAGCTTCCCCTGGCGACTGAAGAGCAGCAGGAAGCTTATCTGAAATCGGAATCAGACTCGCGTTATTGTCACGTCACAGGTTTACAGGTGTAAAGAAATAAGTGGGTTTTGTTGTTTTCCTTAAAACAAAAGAAAATTAGGGGGTGGGAGCAGGGAAAGGAGAGGCAAAAATCCTAAAATATCTGTACCTACCTATACAATATATAAATAGCCTACATAGCATAAACTAACAGGTAGGCCTACGGTATGTACATGAGACGTTAGACATAAGGCAAATCTGACGAAAGCAGACGCCACAGGGTCAGCGGAGCAAAAGCGACCGCAGATGAGATGAGGGGACCCAGGGAGTGCGCACACACACACACACACACACACACACACACACACACACACACACACACACACACACACACACACACACACACACACACACACACACACACACACACACACACACACACACACACACACACACACACACACACACACACACACACACACACACACACACACACACACACACACACACACACACACCGCCTGAGTCTGAGTCAGTTGTTCTATGGGCCATTATTAACTATCTCCCCCCTGGGGTGAAAAGGGGGGGGGGGTTATCGTTGGTACAGTTCATTAACGAGTAACTTCTCAGAGCAGAGTGACAAGACAAAGAAACAGGGGGGGGGGGCAAAGCGTGGGATTCAAGGGTGTTACTTAGAGGGAAAATATGAAACATTGTCAATGGAAGCCACAGAGAAATGTGTGTTGTTCCCTTTTCAATACTAGGTGAGGAGTCGTGTTTCAGTGTTTAAAGAATGGGTTTCCTAGCTTTGTTATGTCAAACTACACTACATTACAAACTGCTGCCACACAATTTCCGCAAGGCTTCCCTAGTTCCCTCAGCTCTTCCTCTCATTGTTGACATTTAGAAGAGAGCCTATGAATGACCCAAATATAATGCAAACGATTCAGTGAAACGTGAGTTCATGTCAGTTGTTTAATTGAGTGTGTTAATTAAATGGGAATTTTGCTCTTGATAAAATAAGGACATGAAAGCCATTTGTTGTCAATGGCTTTTCTTAGACCTTGCAGACAAATGGGAGATACGGTCAAAAATACCAAACAACATAATTGAAACATGATAATGGCATCTTTCTGTGGACAGTTATGGTGATTTTAAAATCAGCCTAGCCTTGACCCATTCCCAATAGTTGTATTAACACAACGGGGTAGAACTAGAAAACACCCTTATCACAGATCAGATTGTCATTGTCATTGTCTAAACTGCCACTAGGGCATGTTGGCTGGAAAGTGACGGAACCTGTTCTACAAAGGGGACAGGTTCAGGAAATATTCACCTTAACTTCCGACTATCGCTTAAATTAACACACAAAAATGCAATGCATTTAATGTATAGATGGCACACTCCACCATACAGACAGTATACGAGTAGCATAAATCGTTGACATTATAAAATAATTATGTAATACAATACTAGTAGTTAGTAGCCCTACTAGCCCACTTTTAAGGCTACAAGGCTAGTAGATAGCCTATACCTGTCAACGACATACAGGTGAGCACAGTCTTGTCATCGACAAAGACTAATCATAAAAGTCATGCAGCATCATAGATGAAGAATACAACAACTCACCATTTTGACGCTGGACCGATCTCCACAAGTTATATTATAGCCAGGTAATCATGAAACACTGTCTTCAACCCTTACAACGGGTCAAATAGTAATAGCTGTCCGGTCAACCACATAGTGCGTTGCCCAGTCACTCCAATGTACAAGTTTCTACAAACTCCTCCCTCCTCCTGGCACTCCACTGAACGGAGGCGTCACTACCGCTTAACTGCTGGATTGGTCATTCATTGCTTTGTTTATTGATGAAGCCAATGAAACAACGACTCGTCCCGTCGTCCGTTTATGTTGATTGATGTAAATAATTGTATTAATGGAACAGTCAGGCAGCCTAGTCTAAAGTAGGCCTAGCCTAGATTTGTATAGCCTACTTATTTATTAATTCTTAACATTGCCATTTGAATTGGTCTTACCGACTTTCACAAAATGATATTATTTATAAGCTGTCTAATCAAAATGTCCATATCCTTGAGCTAAATATCCAACAAATCAGAGGCCACATTATTGTATGTTTTTCAAACATTTATGCCTTCTTATTACATATCTTGTATTTAAAGAATTGTATAGGCCTACATGCTACATCCTAAACCATTTATAGACCAACATTATTTGATTATTAGCAATACAGTGTTTAAATGTGTAGGCTATTCCCATTAGGTATATGCTATAATAACCTTAAGTAAATTTATAGGCCTAATTTTGTAATATGCACATTTCCTTGTGTCTTATAATATTTTATAATATGCCAATTTAGTGAAATTGGATTTGTTAATTTGAAAGAAAGAGTTAAATATGATTTACTCTACGCTCCCATACAAATCCACAGTCGTGAAAGAAAGAACTAGCAGCCTAAAAAACCCAAGTATTAACGTTAATCCCAGTTGGTGGTGGATTAAAATGAGTTATAGCCTGCCCTACTGTAATCTCACTGTTATTCCAGTGCACATCGGCAGGGAGCGCAGTCAGAGAGTCAGGTCTTCACATGTGATACCAATCTGCTTTAGCCTACTGGTGAACTGCAAACTGATCTGATCAACCCCCACACCACACCACACCACACCACACCACACCGTGTCCTCTCTGGGAAAAGACCTCTTTCGGGCTTTCACATGATATGGAAAGCAATATGTCTCTGTATCGCAATATCATGTGGTTTTTGAAAGGAATCCACGAATACACCAGGTCAGTTACAAATTTTATGCATTTTATATTTTGTTTGTTTGAGTTTGATAGTATTCATTGGAATTAACTGGAATAGAAACAACTTTCCAGATGTGTTCTGTGATTTTAAATTCACAGAAGCAATCGTTTTTAAAATATTTAATTTTTTTAAATGGGAACTATTTGCCTTTAAAATTATCAATAAGTAGGCCTACTTGTAAAGAAAATAGCAATTGTTCTGAGTAATGCTGTAGCCTACAGAAGCCTAGCTACTTGGCAACAACACACACACACACACACACACACACACACACACACACACACACACACACACACACACACACACACACACACACACACACACACACACACACACACACACACACACAGAGACGTCTTTTCACTAATACAATAGTTCCACTGTCAGATGAAGTGCCTAGTCATCAGTGTTACAGTCACATCAATAGCTGATAGATTTTAAGAGCTCAATTGAGAAAGAAAAGCTATTCTAGGTTTTAAACAAAAATCCAGTCTGTGGTCATATGTTCAATTGTTCATAAAAGTTACTACATGAAAAAGAAAGTCTTGAGGCACAAACGTGTTGGTTTACAGAATTTGTGTGCCTACAGAAATGGATATGAGATAGCGTCTAAAAGCTTTGTGGCGCAGGACCTAGATGTGTCTGTGGTGAGGGGAAGGTCCTTTATGATCACTGGAGCCAACAGCGGAATTGGCAAAGCAAAGCAACATGGACTTATGATGATGCCTGTCATTGATTCTGTAATGAGTAATAAACTAAGACCATGCAGGACAACATTCATTATTGTACAAAGATTGCTGGAAGGGACTGCTCTCTTGGATTCTATTGCGTAATTCAGCACCCAGTTTATTTATGAGTTATTAATATAAGAAATAGAGCTGAGAGCACTTAATCCTTGTGTAAAGAATAAACATCCATGTCCCCTACTTTGTTTTCAGGTGGCACGGTCCATATGGTATGCAGGAACAAAGACAGAGCTGAGGCAGCCAGGGCGGACATTGTCAGAGAGTCTGGGAACACAGTGAGTGAATGAGTGAGTGAGTGAGTGAGAGACTTAAAGCTGAAGAAAAATACATATTCTCAGACAAGCGTGTCAAGTATAAAGACTGGAGTGAATTATTGCTTGGAGAGAAATGAGACTACGATTACTTGATCTTGTTTCTCCAGGAGGTACATGTGCATATTCTGGATATGTCGGAGACCTGCAAGGTATGGGAGTTTGCAGAGGCCTTCAAGAAGCAATATTCATCCTTGAACGTGTTGGTAGGCTCCAGATGTTCCATTTGCTCTTCTAAGAGAATCCAATCTTTACGTATCTTTTGTAATTATTTGCAATGTTCATTGTGTGTGTGTGTGTGTGTGTGTGTCAGATAAACAATGCAGGGTGTATGGTAAACAAGCGAGAGGTGACTGCTGAAGGATTAGAGAAGAACTTTGCTACCAACACTCTAGGTAAAGTTTCTACTTTAAGTTAGCACCATCTGCTTGTCTTGTACAGAATGTGGAAACATTGACTTCTTTCTCCATTCCCTTCAGGCGTTTATGTCCTCACCCAGAGCCTTATACCACTTATACAGAAGAGCCGTGATCCGAGGGTGGTGGGTGCGCACTCATCTGCAAGACAGCATAATGCTACTTTTGTTTGCTTTGCAGTGAGCATTCTCTAAGTACACTGCTTGTGTTTTCTCCCTGCTTGTGTCAGATCATAGTGTCATCAGGGGGCATGCTGGCCCAGAAGCTCAAAACTGATGACCTCCAAACAAACAGGGGATACTTTGATAGCACCATGGTCTATGCCCAGAACAAGGTACGGAGGAAGTGTGATAAATGTTTTTATAGAGAAGTGGTAAGAAAATTGGCTCATATTCTTTATATTTACTATATTTACTATCATTCACAGTGCATCGTTTATGTAATCTTATAAATGTCCTAATTAGTTTTATATTGACATCTTTGGGTTTCCATACTGACAAAGACAATATCATTTAAAGTTATTTAAAGTAGGTTGCAACCAGAATAAGGTATGATATTGATATTAAGTTGGTGGTTGTCTGTGGCGATAAAGTGCACTTTCCTCTCAGAGACAGCAGGTGGTGCTGACAGAGCATTGGGCCAAAGCCAACCCTGCCATTCACTTTTCTGTGATGCACCCTGGCTGGGTTGATACACCAGGTACTTTCTTTGATTCCCACTTGTTAACGATAATAACTTATCGTTAACACACACACAACAAGTGTCCTGTCTTCTGATTTACTCCCTTGCAGCCGTTTCTACATCCATGCCCCAGTTCCACCAGAAGATGGGGGGCCGTCTGCGCAGTGCAGAGCAGGGAGCTGATACTGTGGTGTGGTTGGCTTTATCAGGTGCTGCAGCCAGAACCCCCAGTGGACAGTTCTATCAAGGTGGGTCATATGAAATCAGACCACTTCTTTAGTACTGGGCATCTACAACTTTTTCATATTCTGGATCCCTGGATTTAGTGAAAATTTTAATGTTGTCTGTTGGTCATACAGTAGCTTCCATCCATTTTTATAACCTACATGTTTCCATATCATATAGCAGCTGTTTGTAGAGTAGGGGAAACTTTAGATTAGAAGTCATCTTTCTACATTTTCTTATCACGCTGACTTCTGCTACACAAAATATAGTGAAATGGATCCCTGAACACTGACAAGCCCCAACTTATGTCCATAATATTGCAGCTGTCAACTTCTTTCATACCAGTTATACACAGTACACCTGTTTTCCAGATCGACAGGCTGTTCCAACTCACCTGCCACTGGCTTGGACCGACAGTTCTACTGAAGAGATCCACAACTTTATGGTCCAGATGGAAAAACTGGCCGATGTAGTCCAGTGGCAAGCAGATACACAACTCTATGATGGCCTGGATTTGAGTTTGGCTATACCTCAAATGTAGCCGAGCACCATTTATGTGAACACATTTAACCAGTCAGATATATTTTACATTTGACCAGTGGTGCCCAACCTTGGTCCTCAGGGTCCCCTAGTGCTTATGGTCTGACACGGATTATTCATTGGCATCCATGCCATATTCTAGAAGTGTTTCTCAAACGTTTTCAATTCAAGACCCCAGATTACTATGCATTAGGCCCATTTCAAATATTTGTTTATCTCTGGGACCCCAATGTGCACTGCAACATCCAGCCGATTTAACTCCAACAGTGTATAAAGGATACCTGGGGGTCTCCAGACCCAACTTTGAGAACCAGTGTTCTAGACTAGTTACAATAAATAGTAGGACTGAATCCGATAATGGACGGGTTAACAAGCAGCAGCAGTTGTTGACTTGTTGATTGTTTAACCACCATATTATATTAACAGCCAGACTTGGTAGATGGTATTAGTAATACTAAATACTACATTTTACACAGCCTAACCTAAGACCAATGCTCTCCAAGCCATTTAATACACCAGATTTACTTATTTGCAAGCTGGCGTCACACACCAAAAGTACATCTACAACCTCACAACACATTTCATTGTGAGACATGAACATGATTATTTAGTGATATTCAAGGCCTGCAATTCCCTAACAGTCTATAGCTCAACTTTGTGAGTGTAGATGTGCATCCTACATATTAGTTACCTTTTGTCACCAGCCTCGTTAACTGGACTGTTGTGTGCCTGTCCTACTTCTGCTTCTCAACATACTGATAAATACATTTGCATCATCCCTCCAGAATGTTTTAAAGTTGATTTGAGTCATGGCCCACACACACACACAAAGAGGTTAAAAGGTGACTGTGAGACACAGCAGCGCTGACGCACCAGCTTACATCAGAGACAGTACCTTGGTAAGAGCCAAAAACACAAAATTGAGTGCATAAGTCACACTTGTGATCCATATACAGCGGTTGCGTGTCACACTACACAATCTGCTCTATTGTGTACCATATGTGCAGAAACGAGTGTCAAATCACTTGTCACTGAAGGGATATTTCACTATAAAACAAATTTGTATTTTATCCCCCCGCCCCCCTCCTAGATAAGTCCACTGAAATTCAAACTCCATCTTATGTTACTTGGACTAATTGAGAACATCCCTGATATTGTCGTTCTAATATGTGAGGGCCACGTTTTTTTTCTCCATTTAATGTTGTAACTTAAATGTGAAAAAATACAGCCCCTTCACGTATTAGGATTATATAGCGGTCACCAGAACCACCGTTTTAAACGATGGTTAAAATTGAGTTTGCAATTCAATGGGTTTATACAGGAGGGACTCGGGAGGTGTGTCTGATCTCATGACTATAAAATATCTAAATATAATGAAGCAACTTATAAAACTGTGGGTGCGCACAAAAGCCCCAGTAGATGTCTTTTAAAGTTAAATATCCTAGGATGGACTGCACCACTCCCCCAAAAAGACCAATATATTTTACAATCTGTATTTTTGTTTGTCATACCTCAAAATATAAATTAAGCTTTACAGCATTGTAAGGGACCAAGATTTTATGACTTGATCATGGTGGTAAAGTGCAGAACATCCACATTCAATATAGATTTTTTTTTATTTCCTTTTTGTAACAATCCACATTTGCCGCGTTTTGTTTTTAATAATTAATTTTATCACTTTTTTACACAGTATTGAAAAACAAAAATAATGCGGTGCATTCACATTTCTTCCCGAGGGATTCTTTGTAAGGTCGCTCTCTACAAGGGTAAAACAGTGAAAAGCTTGAAGCTGGATCCGATCCATGTTTAAACCTCACAGGGAAAAAATGAAAAAAAAAAAAAAAAGAAAAAAAAAAAGAAGAGTGGGCCTGGTTTTAAAATCATCTATGCAACACTGGATTTTTCGCTTTGTTGACATTGCTTTTCTGCATGTGGTTTTATTGAGGAGAGGTTGTGTTTTCATGATGTGTAAGGGACGAGGAGTTAATTTCCCAGCATTTATCTTTAAAAGAATACTTCCAGTCCATGCGAATAACAGTCCAAAGAGGAGAAAAAAAAGGAAAAAGAAAAACCCAATTGTCCCCCCTTTCCCCAGCCGCGTCCAGTCTCTGTCTCCTCTGGTTCCGATGTTCCTCTACGCTACGTAAGTGTAGATTTTACGATCCTCAGGCGTCCGCGCCAAGTATTCTCTTTCTATTAGTCCTTCTATACGCTTCTTGATGACCACAGGACTGGGGAGGAAACGTGCCCGGAGCTGCTGAGTAACCTAAGGAGATAAGAACAATGGAAATAAACATATTTTCCAACTCTGTTTCTTTTTAATTCATGCCTATGCCCAACCAGTCACATCCAGCATGCTTTAAGACATACGTAAGATGGGGTTAACGCAAGTGCATTAAATGTAAATAAAAAACTGTGCTACTGCTAGGTAATCCTTCAACGTAATGTGATAGATCTTAATGAAAGTATGAAAAATTCAACATTTAAATTTATTTTTAGTTGCAGCCATGTAGCTAAAAACGTAAGCGCATACCGAGAATTTTGTGCTTGTTAAAAGGGAATGCAAGTGATATTCTTCTAAAAGCCTTGGGTAGTAACCACAAACTCAAGCCACAAAATGATTGCAAACAGTGATCTAAGGTCATGCAAATACTGTGATACAACGCATCAACACTAAACTGTTTACGTTCGAGGGCCGATATGATGAAGAGAAGTGTCTCTTCCTACCTCTGCCACCAAGACATTGTGCTGCATCTTCTTCCTGGACTTCATAATGCGGACAATGGCCGCCTCGATTTCATGCTTCCTGTCGTCATCCACTTTCTGGCGCGTCTCTTTCCTTTCGGGATCCGACTCCCCCTGTTTAGCAGCAACTGGGAGGTGGGGACAGAGACAAGATTAGCGTTGATATAGAAGATAATGATACTGGGGTGGACATGACAGCTCAACATACTGTTCTATGAAGACATTTTGAACAGGGTATGGCATGATAACATCAGTGTAAAACAGATACAACTCAATGGTTGTACCGATTATTGTGGGATCACGCATGGATGAACTTTTAACGAGTCACCCTCAAGTCTGTGTTACCAGAACATTTTAGGTAAGAAATTAGGCCATTAATATATGGATAAATGTCATACTTTACAGCTAATTTAAAAGCTTTAAAAAAAAAATCTGGAAAAGAAATGTATAGACGTTCTCAACCTTGATGTAGCATCATTACTTGCGCAAGCAGAGCGCGCAAGAAATAATTTCGCCCAGTCTGTGTGCACCGTGCCAGCCGACCCGCCACTTGATGTGTACAGTATGCGAATAAAACAGCAAATTTGTGCCTGGTTTGCTGGGACCAGATTACATACATTTATGTAATCTGGTCCCAGCAAACCAGGCACAAATTTGCTGTTTTATTCGCATACGCATCAAGTGGCGGGTCGGCTGGCACGGTTTTTGGCGCAAAGTAACAACAGTATACCGCTAATCAACTTACAACTACATACTCTATATGTATACGTCTTACGTCATCATTTAGAGCTAGTCATACGTATACTATATACATAATCAGTAAAATAAAATAGCAAATTGTGCCTGATTTGCTGGGACCAGAGTACATGGTGTGTATATGTATGACTATCTCTCAATGATGACGTAAGAAATATGGTCATTTATGTAATCTGGTCCCAGCAAACCAGGCACAAATCTGCTGTTTTATTTTCATACGCATCAAGTGGCGGGTTGGCTGGCACGGTTTTCAACTTACAACTACATACTCTATATAGTATATATATGTATACATAGATTTAGTATTAATATCACTATAGTCCAAGATGAAATAAATTTAAAACAATTGACAATTTACAATAAATAATAAAATAATTATACTGTATAACATATTTTAATTCAGTCTATATAACTTTTTTTTCATCACATATCAATGATTTATTTTTCTTTGAAAAACTAAAAAGGGATCTAGAATATTTCTAAATTGATAAAAGTGTATTTCTTATACAGATAGAAACTTGAACCATACTAAATAATTAGTGCTGTCAGGCGATACATTTTTTTAATCGTGATTAATCGCATGATTTGTGTAGTTAATCGCGCGATTAATCGCAATTAATCGCAAAACCTTTTTTGCTCTAAATTCAATGATGAACTGAAAGAAAACGCTGTATTGTAGAGATGCTCCGATCAGGTTTGACAACATTGAATGTTACTTTTTTTATTTACCTTTTTTCCACGTATGAAAAGACAAGTGCAATGTGCATTATTTTATGGCTTGCCCATTTTCTCTCTTTTGAATAATTCTGTGCAATTAGCACATTCAACACAAACAACTGTTTCCATAAAACAAACTAACATAGGCTACTTCTCTATAAGCAGAATCATGAATAGGCCTATTTAATTTATACAAAAGGAGAAGAGAGAGAGCAATGTGTTTGTGGCTCAAACTTTGTCTAATATTGTTTTAGAGCAGTGGTTCTCAAACATTTTCATGCCAAGAGCAAAGGACCCCCAATATGTTTTTCAATCTACAAAGATAATCCCAAAATCGCTTATAAATTAAATTAAATTACTTACTAATCGCTTATTTGGCAACACTGGCCAGAAACGACCAGTGTTGCTTCTTTTTGTCTTATTTTGTATAGACCTAGGTGGCTTGTTTCTGCCATAGAGTTATACTGGCAACACCTCTGGGCTGGCGTGGCTTCTAGTTAGCTGGTGCGGTAGCAGCAAGACCACTCGTCTCTCTGTGTGTACTGTCTGTCAGTCCCTGCTCCGTGACTGGAGTCGGGACTGTGGACAGTCTGGAATAGAACTTTCTGTTACAATTAAATCCATAAAAAAGTACCACACAATTGAAAAGTATCGAGACTGTGATCGCAAGTTAGAAACGTGTGTGGCTATAACGAGGCACAGCTGTTTACAATGCGATGCTACATTAACAGCGGGGGTTTTGCTTTGGGTCTGGAAGGATTAATTCAATTGCACAGGTTTCTCAAGCTTTTTTGGACTGGAACGTACACGAGCAAAACCCTTGTGAAATGTAAATGGAAGGCTGTTACTCCACTTTAAACATCCTAACAAGGGGTCTGGGAAGGGAGTGCATTGCAGGAACCAGTATTCCTCAACATCCCGCCTGCCAATCGCTGTGCTTTTTTTGTTGCGTTATTGCGATAAAAAAATTAGTGCCGTTAATAAGGTGTTGCGTTAATGCATTAATAACGCGTTAACTTTGACAGCATTATTAATAATACTAGGTGTTTACATGCATAAAGTAGATAGGTAGCAAATAGTTACACCTAATAATTAGACATTTCAAATGTTCCTTCACAGAGATACTGAGATTCCACAGTTTACAGCGGTCGAAAATACTTGCGCGCTCTGCTTGCGCACTAGTTGGCCATTTATGGCCTACTAGTGTGCAACAAGCAAGTATGCACTCGACAGAGTGCAGTTCTAGTTTAGCCTATGTTCAATGTCAAGTACTATGTGAAATTTTGAAATAATCGTTTTTAGTAGACATTCCCGCATAACTTCCGGACATGATGTCACACGCATACCCTCTATATAGGGTAGTCCTGGAGGCGTGGCTATGTGCAAAAGTGTGTTAATGTAAGAAGAAAATAATCAGGTCAATAATTTGATTAGCAATGCTTGGAGGGCACAGGCCAGTTACATTTTAAGAAGGGGACAGTTTTGATTTGTGAAACGCAATAAATGGAGAAGTTCTGGCTTTCCAAAGTGTATAAGTTCTTCAGCTCTGATTTCTATAAAGAGGATATATGAAATCCATACACCTTCTACATATTATCTTGTACATATGTTCTTTTTGGCAAGCTGCTCCTTCATACTATAAACCTAAATTAGGCTTCAGTCCATACTCGAATACTGTCCGTTTACATTAACCCAGCAAGCCAAATGATGTCCGCTGGTACGTTCAGGACTAGGCCAGATCACAGCCCATAGGGATGATCTTTACATCATTTCCAGGACGTCTTCACCAGAAATAATATAGCTAATTCTGGGCCAGATCTGACTAGTTGTATGACTTAAATTGATCTGGCCGTCCACCTTAGTGAGCAGAATTTATATTGGCTGAAATCAGGTGATATTCTGGGCCAGATCCTACTAGTCTTGGTTTGACTGGCCCCAATCTGGACCCAATCGAGACGTCACTAATTCGTCCAGGTCCTGACCGTGCTTGCTGGGAACGTTACTATCTTTAAATATAATGTACAAACAAAAGGTGTGTATCTCAAAATCAGCTTGCATCACCTCCTAAATATGCAAATGTTGACAGTAAAGATAAAATAATTTACATTAGAACAACAGATGTATTTAATTTGTCCCTAGTTGCACTCAAATGAGATTTGAATGATCAAAGGCAGTTGAACATGGCAGTCATATGGATGTTCTTCCGTTTCCACTCACTGTGGTTATAGGGAATAAATGCAGCACTTCTTTTGTGTGATTTTCAAACAGAGAAGTTGAGACATGTATTTTTGAAACATTACTTGTAGCAGCCTGTTAATGCTGCACTACAGAGGCAAACAAGGTCACTCAAACCTCCAGTGTGGTTAATTAGTGGTAACCCATGGAAACCTAGACATACTGGACCGGACCACAGATAGAAAGGAGTTCATCTTGGTGCCAATTGGCTGAATGACAGAAAAATGCTGGTGTAGGGGGAATCCCCCTAGGAATAATCTCACTCAAGAATGGCAGCAGGCCAATTTAGAAACCCTTTGATGATTCATGTGGATGACATTTTGTATTTAAAATGAGAACTTCTGCCAAACGGTCAGGTTTGCAGGTGACACACACACACACACACACACAGTCACTTACCCGTTTGTATTTTAACTCGGTGCAGTTTGGAAGTAAACTGATCATTGACTGTAAACACGTGGCCATTCTCAATCTCCTTGGACTTGGGCTCCTTGGTGAGGACCCTCTGAGTGGGCTTCCCACATGCCAGCGACTGCAGCGCCCGCACCAGTTCCCTCTCTGGGATGTCCGTCTCCTGCTGGATCTCCTGTGGACAGGGAAAATAATAATAATTATGACAAACAAACATTCTAAGGGGAGAGGTCAACTGACAGAGGAGCGGCATTTCTGACCTCAAAAGTGGACTTCTCTCTGTTGTTGAAGAGCATGAGGATGGTCATCTGGAAGGTGGAGACCTGCAGTATGTGCTTGCGAGTGTTAGAGCCCGTCACCTGGGCCCCTCCTACGGATACAACTGCCTCCGTACCGTCCTCCTGGGAACACGGTAAAGACAAGACACCAAGACTGAGAAATGAGTCTCACAAACTTGATTTCACACTCCCTTTCTATATCAGACCAAGCATTATCGCATGTTGTATTAGTCTGTGTGCAACTGTAACAGTTAGTAGTAGTGATGCAGTTTTGCAATGTAGCCAGTGTGAAAATACATGTGGATTCACCTTTTTGAGGAAGCCATAGAAGGTTGCGTTGAGGTCTGCTGAGCCCATGTGGTGCTGGAGTGTGAGCTGTCTACCGCTGTGCTTGGCCAGGTAAAACCTGCAATACAAAACAGAATACATGCAGTATATAGAATCAGAATCAACTTTATTGTCACATCACAGTTTTGCAAGTAAAAAAGTGTGAAATTCGTTTTTGTGCATATACGCATGTACATGGGCAGCCATGGGACTCTGGATATAGAGCTCAGGTGTTAAGCAACAACAACAATGCCTACCTTCTAAAGACCTCAAAGGCATGTCTGGGAGAGGGAGGGATGGTACATTTGGGTGTGGCCGACTGCGTGGGCCAGTAGCCTGTAGTGAGGACTCTGACTGTAAGGTCAACACCACCCAGAGACACCTGAGCCACACAAACATGCAGAGTTTTAAGAATGAGTGTCAAAACACCAGCACTATTGATTCAATACACAGCCTGACTAACCAGTAATTATACCGCCAGCCTGACTTAAGATAATTACCGACACGTATGGTTTCTTTTGCTCGTACTCCAAATTCATTGTATAGCTTTGTATAGGGTTCCAATTTATACACACATGCATTTATGTATGAGAGCACAAATTCACATAATAGCTACTTCCTGAATGTAACACTGGTTTAGATGAACATTTACAGGAAGTGTATTTTCCATCAGTTTAGCTCATTAACTACTTCCAACCTGACGTTCCTCTTTTTTCATAAGCTAAAATGTTCAAATGTTTTCCATTTTCAAGAATAGGGAAAATAGCAGCTTAAGTGCTTCTTACCCCTGTGGACTGTAAGTGGTTCCTAAATTCATCCATGGTTGTGTTGGAGATGCTCATGTCCCTAAACATTCCTTCCAGTTTAGAGGTGAACTGACAGCCGCACTCCGTCTATAAAGAGGACAGAGAAGGGAAGACATGATGGGCTGAGCGTCTATATTAACACAATTACACATGTTCAGGGAGGGTGATCTTTATCACTGTGCTAGTAGTCTCACATAGCCAGACAACTATTCCACAATCTCTGAATGCTATATAGTCTGCAACTAAATTGTGAGATATAGTCTGCAACTAAATTGTGAGAAAAGGGGGTAAAAAACACTAATTAAAATAAAATAAGTTTTCATTTAGTTGATTTCACCTTGACCTACATTTTGTAGTGATATAGAACTGTACAAAGTACCCACTTTATAATTCAACTAGGATGTTTTTCCTTACAACCCAAACATTGTGAAAGGGTAAACAAAAGGGACACACCGAGTCAACAGGCAGTGTGTGAAGGAACTCACAGAAAACACAGACACTTAATTCTAACATCTCTGCCTCATACCTTAAGCTTGGAGATCATGTTCTTCTCAGAGTCGTCAGAGACACTCTTGTTGGTGAGCAGTCTGCGGGCCAAGTGTTGTTTGTAGTACCGTTCAAACACGTCCTTCTCCTGCATGAACCTGAACAACACCATGGCCTTGTCCAGGATAGACTCCACCTCCTGTTCCGTCAACTGGACATATGGACACAAAACAAACAATGAGCAATGTCCCTGTTTCATATCCATCCCGAGAGGTTTTTTACCCCTCTTCTACCCCAATTCTTCTGCCACTGCTTTTCACTTTATTTTACAGGCCCACGGGTCACGAGAGGTGAACCAGAAGTAAACAAACGCTTTGTTGAGTGATGAATAATCGTATTTTCTTAAGACAGTAGCTAATGCATTTGTACATACCCCTTTGACTCCCTTCTTGAGCTTATCATCAATGAAGAGGGAGAGGTATTCTGGTGACCGGGAGTTCAGATTCAGGAAGTATTCGAAGTCCCCGGCAATGGTTTGCTTGAAGAGTCTGTCGTTGCTGAAGGATTCCAGCAGGAAACGGTCAAATCTTGTCTTCAGGTCCAGCAGGCCCTGTGAAAACAAGTTGATCCATAAGTTTATTAATGTTTTGTTATATATTCAAATTCAAGGTAAACATGCAGTACTAGGCTACTACTGTGTTCAGGGCTCGACGCTTAGCATTTTTTCAAGTTGAAAAATCTAGTAGCACAAATTATTTTAGGAGCACCATGAAAAGTTATCAAATAATGTGTTTTTGAGGGGCGCTAGCCCCTCATATGTATATACATATGTATATATATGTATATATCTCAAGATTTGCCATTGACAATGAAAGGGGAATTCAGTCAAATGTCCGCTAAATCTTGTACCCACACGTCTCAATATTTGCCATTGACAATGAACGGAGAAATTTGGTCAAAATTCCGCTAATAACATTAAACGCCATTGAAAGGAAGATTTACATCATATGCAAACAAGCAAATCAGCTAACCAATCACAGGCATTCTGATTGGCCAGTATGAGATGATTTATGATGTATGATGATAAGAGTGCCTCACTTCACACGGGTGTGATTTTTCTTTAATAAAGTGATATGAGGTAGGGGCGGGCAATATGGCAAAATATTATATCACAATATCTTTTCAGCTAATTTCAAAATATTGATATTCATCAGGATTTGTTTTAATATAATCTATATAACCAATTCGTTTTTATGCTGATAGATAGATAGATAGATAGATAGATAGATAGATAATCAATGCATTTTTATGTTGCTCATGGATGGATGGATAGACAGACTATCCTGCTGTTCTATCATGTGATATTCGGTGCAGGGCAAGATGCTCGATTGTGAATTAAATTGTAACATTCTCCTTGGCTCTGACTGCTTCAGACGGAACATCTGACACACAGTTACACTAACTTACTAAGCTGGTGGTGGTGATGGTGGGGCCAGTCCTTTGTGTTGAAATCACCCCTCGGCTGCCTACCGTGCTCGTTAAGCAACACACGCTTTTGTAAGCGATGTGCTAAGGATTGTTTTTGATCGATAATATATGAATCCGTCATGTGCGTGAGAGCGTGCACTCTTTATTTGTGCGTGCAGCCCTGAACGCTGTTTCTCCCACGTTTGGTTAAAAGTTGGCGTCCGAACGTTACAGACTTTGTGAATAAGTTTAGTATTCAACGTGTCGGGGACAACAAGCAACTCCTTCCGTGATGCTATCATGCTGCCCTTTGCTCTGACGCTCTGTGCAGCACACAGACTGTGCTGCCTGCGAGGGAAGAACACAGCAGAGTGCTAAAAGTGGGAGGGTGATGCGGTGCAGTGGAAGCAAGGGGAACAGATCTTCAAGCTAAGGATGCATCGAGCCTCGACGCATTGTTAGCTTGTAGATCTGCTCTTTTTGGTGAACGACACCGCCGTACTACAAATATAAATGTAGGTATAGAACTGAAACGAATAGAATGTGCACTTGCTGTATCAGAGCCTTGTCTTTATTACGATTGAACGGGCAAATTCTGTAGTCACACCAGTGCTACAAATTTAATTCTACAACACGCACGGTGCTATTTTTAGTAGCAAATGCGACTACCTAGTCGCACTGTCGAGCCTTGACTGTGTTTACTCTAAGCATGCGAACGTTCAAGGAAGAGAAAGGTTGTAGTATCCATTAGCTTGAAATGTATCCATGGATTATGTCAATCGGCTGGAACAGTTTTTTTAGTTTTCCACAGCCCGTGTAGACAGAAATGATAACATCTTAATAATAAATAAATTAAGAATAAGTATCAGTAAGAACAGATATGGAGTTGGTAAAAAAAAGAAAAATATAATCCTAAGCAGGGCTCTTCACATCACAATGCATTATTATTCCTTTGAGACATGATTAACACATAATAAATCAAAAGATCCACTTTAGGATAACTCAAGGACTAGTTTACCTGAATGTAGTCGACAGGGTTCTTCCCCTCTCCTTCCTCAGACACCAGAGCTTTGCCCTGCTCCCTCAGGTAGGAGCTCATGCATTCACACATGGTCTTCAGGCCGTTTGGCACGCGACTGAACAGCTTGTACATGCAGCCCAGGTCTACAGGAAAAGATACACAAAGCAATTGAATTTAGCTAATCTGTACTGTATTGGCGAAAGGCTGACAGAATGGGTACTAGAAAGGTACTAGTACTAGAAACTGACCTTTTCTTGCTGCCGCATATGCTAACTATCCAAAAGGTATTGTTTCAACAAAATGCAAGGTAACATCAACGAGGCAGTGAAAAAACAAGTTCCTCACCTTCTGTCTTGCCGTTTTTGAGCATGTGAACCAGGCCCGAGTTCTCCATTTCAACAATGGTCTTCATGTGTTTGGAAATTAGCTCCCTCTCCACCACCTTGACGATTGGTTCCTCTGTGGTTTTGTCCAAACAGTGCATGACCCGTTCGATCTCCTCGTTGATCCGGGCCTCCACCTTCTTGATGTAAACACTGGCACTGTTTTCCGCTAAGAACTTTTGGCTCTCCATCTGTTGGAGTGTATGTTGGGAAGTTGTTATATGAGCACTAAGGTCACACTGGTCATGGAATGACAGAGAACCCCTATCCACTCCCCACAAACACACACACACACAATTTGCAAAAATATGGCCAACCCACCTGGAAAAATTCTGCAGACATATCTAGGAAGGGTCCCTCAAAGTCTTCTTCGTACACAGATCTACCTTCCAGGCCAAGAATCATAAGCATCTGACAGGCATTCCTGATCGCGCCCCTGCAAGTGTCACATTGTGGTACGGTTTATGCAAGAAGAAAACAAACAGTAGGACAGAATACATCCAATGAGTTAGCCCATTTCCCTACCTGTCTACAACCTCCCCCTTCCTCTCCCGTGCAATCATGTCCAGCAAGGTCTGTCTTAGGTGGTCCCGAATACAGCCGTAGCGCACCACCTGATCCCTGAAGATAATAAGGCCCAGGTTGTACACATTCTCCACATTATTCTGCTGAACATACACTCGGTCCTGTGATAAAAAATAAAATATAAAAAAAGTTTGTTAGAAATGACACCAGAGAGTACAAAAGAACGGAAAAGCTGTATAGTGGCAAAAGTCAGGTCACCTTTTAAATACTCGGTAAGAAAAGTAAAAAATGTGCCAGTGATTTACTCTGAGGGTAAACATGAATGTTTTTTAAAACTGTGTGCAGTCCAATTACAGTTGTAAAGCATTTGGCCACAGTGAATACATCAAATGGTTCAAAACATATCTGGCTGATAAATGAGCTCCACCACATACTCCAACTGTATTGTGCAAGAGTTGCTGACCATATTGCTTCCAAGGTGCTCACACTTTTCAAAGAAAACAAACTAGCATAGCGTTCAAGGGATACTAAATTGTACAAACACATTGGCCACTGGAGCAGACGCACTCAAGTGATTATCTGAATGACTTTATTTACAGAGTACGATAAATCCGAGGATTTGCCTGGCTCTGACAATGGCGCAGGA
The DNA here is from genome assembly GCF_964188405.1 of Protomyctophum parallelum. NCBI lineage: Eukaryota > Metazoa > Chordata > Actinopteri > Myctophiformes > Myctophidae > Protomyctophum > Protomyctophum parallelum. The sequence continues at coordinate 43,355,702 of NC_139709.1, read as the reverse complement.
GCAGGTGATTATCTACTTGTCCTCCAGAGTTCAGCAGGCGAGAGCAAGCAAGCTGCTATCATTGCACAAGTGAAGCTGACCTGAGCACTGCAGCAGTTCAACAAATACACAGCTGATTGCAGGGGGGGGTAAAGGAGGGAAAGAAAAAGATGGAGGAAGCAAGGGGGGAGAGTGGAACGAACAATAGAACCCCCTGAGATAGCGCTGCATTTCAGTAGCAGGCTGTGTCATTGTTTGGACCGTGCTTGCACGTATTTTAAAGGCTCTCTTTCACTTTGACTCTCTCACAAACACTTCAGCCTTTTAGCTTGTTACACTAAATCAACTGTCTTGCCTTATGTGGATAGGTAACTTTCCAGTTGCTCAAGAAAAATAACTAGATAAAGCAACAGAGGCTCTTTGTTTAGCTACAACAAAAATACATGTCTTAAAGTCCAAGTCCAACCTTGGATGTAGATAGTTGGGGAAAGGGGGGCAGAGCAGCACTGGACATTCCTTCACAATATTTCTTGCCAGGGCTAGAGGACAAGACTCATCCTCAAGATGGACAAAAGCCAGGAGGAGAATTTATCTTATTTGTAGATAATCTCTTCCCACTGAGAACCAACTTATGTAAGAGGCACCGCCCTTGTAAAACAGAGGACCTTCTATATAAACACCCCATAACTAAATGTTAAAAGAGTATGACAAGGACACAGTAGCCCACCTACCATGTACATGAGGATGTCTCTGATCATGACCATGGCAGTCTGATGGTCATTCCAGGCTTGATTCAGTGTTTGTAGAAAGTTATTGTTCAGAGAGTTTAACACATCTTCCCGTACCTGTAACGATAAGACAGAGCGTCAGAAATGTGCAGTGTGTTGAGGCGAATACTAGAGCTACACGATTAATCTGTCATATCATGTGCAGGTTGGTGCCTTGCATGGTTTCCCGTTTCCTCCGGCATCGGTGTATGAATGCGTGTGTGAATGGGTGAATGTAATGCACAATCTATATATATATAAATGAAGGTGAAGTTGTAAAAGCCTTTTGTGATGATTAAGGCTGCAAATTCAATTAAGGCTGCACATTCAATCAATGTTTTCTGGAGAAGCTTTCCATATGGTGAACAAGTTGGGCATTTTTAAATAAAGATGTGTGTGTGTGTGCGTGCGCATGCATCAGCAGGCCTAAAAATAAAAGATTGCCCTGTTTATTAAATGATTATGATTCTGCACCCAGAATCACAGTTACTGTATAACAAGTGCACGGTAAACCTTACTGGAAACTAGGGCTGGGGCGGTATGGGATTTTTGTTACCGCGGTTATTGCCTGATAATATTGCGGTTATTGCACCCAGCCCTACTGGAAACTTCAATTGGAATAACGGTATCAGTCGAATTGACCATGCAATCAATCAATAATCAAACAATGCTTGAGTGAAACACTTGTGACTTTACCCTCTGTAAAATCCCATTTACTTTGTAAGGAATCACTCCACATCACTTATTTTGCCAACATTCACTTGTGTCCAGAGTGCTGCAGAGTGAATGCTGTGTACATTCTGTCAACCATTGTGCTTTGTAATCAAAATACTCTTAGCCTAGTGCCTCATTGCTCTTTCGATTATAGGACCATCAAGTATCAAGTCAATTGACTCTAGATTGTTTTTTCAAATTATGCGTTGAAGACATTATCCAAATACATTTGTGTGGCATTCATTCTGTGCCAATTTATTTTGAATTGTATATGAAGAAATCTCTCTTTTTTAATCTATTAGAGACACTAATCAAAAGGCCGGGAGACTACGGGAACCCCTTTTAGCGTTTCACCCCTTCTGGACAGGAACCCCTTTTGGGGTTCTTGTTGCCATGTACAATATATAGCAATATATTGTACATGTGTCCGAGCACGAAATAGTGTTTGGTTGGTTTTCACAAGCAACTGTCACTGTTGTGCAGCCTAAAAAACACACAGATATTAACTGTATATGATGATTTGGGGTGGTACAGTACACCGAGTACAGTACAGTAGAGGGACCCCCACATGGTAACTGTCATTTCTCAACAATTTCGGACGCAGGGTGGCTCGCCGCAACCGGGCCGACCCCCTGGGCACGTTCCTGGGGGTCTGGGTCGGGGACCCCCACACAGAGTTGCACCACTCACTTCACACGGGTGTGATTTTGAAGCACCATTTGTCAACAAACATGTGCGAGTGTGAGATATTGGGGTTCTTTACTTTATTAATGAGATGCTCTGTGACGACCTCCCGCAGGCCCGTGTAGAGCTTCTCTCCGTGCTTGTGGAGCACCATGGTGTAGGCGTTCCTGTACAGCTCCTCAAAGCTCAAACCACTGTTGTTCTTCCTCTGGATCTCCTGGATGGCATTCTTCAGAAGGTCCCAGATGTTGTTGACGTACTTCTCGTCCATCGTCATCTGACAGACACGGAAAGATGAAACAAAATGTGATGAGCTAGTAGTAATGCAAGAGAATCATGCATTTGGACGACTGATCATTCATGCAGTCCATTTTTGTTATGATACAACTTCCACAGTTACTAGTATACACTATACACCAATACATTTTCTAACATTTTTAACTTTAGCTTGACAGGTCCAAAAGCAGACAGATTAGTAACACAGTTACTGTATGTGTGTATGTCTATTCAATTCATTGGATCAAAGGGTTTGTTCACAACACAATGGCTGATAAGTGATAACAAGGAAAGGGACATGTTATGACTTATCACTTCTTCTCTGACATTAAGATATGAGTGATATGAGTGAAAACATTATAGTATCAGGAAAGAGGGCGGCATGACAATCTCACATCACAACATTTGTTTAATAAATCATTATCTTTCAGTCAGATTGACCATAACCAGATCATCTTATTATAATGCTCACTTTCATAATGACTACGACTACAGATAAGCGGTTGAAGATGGATGGACTTTCATAATGACAGTGATTGTTGCCTTCACACAACAGTCAAAAACAACACCCACAAATACATAGTCCTTGTATTCCATAGTGATAGATGTTGTCAACACCTATGTTGTCAACACCTGCTGCAGATCCTACAACCTGGCAACTTTTTGTGGACTGGCAGAATGTCTACCATGAGTTCAAGCCAAGTTGTCAATTATCAAATGTCCGAAGCAAGTGTCAATTTGTCATTTAACGTTAAGTAAACATGTCACGTTAGGGTATAGCCTAGTAGAAAAGTTGGGAGATGGTGCAACGTTAGCTCAGAGTGACAAGCTGATTTCACACATTTAACACTCTTCTCAACACAGCAACACAAGCATGGGGGTGTAACTGGTCAGCTCTGTCTGTGGGGTGGGATGTATAGCTCAAAACTGAACCGTTAACCAGCTTGATTTGAAGACCTGTGTGTGCAAGTCAGCTAAAGCTAGCGAGGCCCGCTAGTATATTAGCCGCCACTCGCTAGGCTAGCCTCTCATCAGTGAAGAGAAGACATTTCCTGGCAAATTGCTCTTTTAGCAAACTGACGCTAGATGACGAGGACATTTTCTGTCAAACCAGGGACATTACTGAGCCCGTGTTGTCCTCCTAACCAGGTCGAACAGCGGGTGAAGCCGTTCAGCCCGGCGGAGATGGTTAAAATGTAGTTAAACATTAGTTATGTTGACTTGACACTGAGCAGACAGAGACAGGAGGCCCCGCTGTGTTTTATTTGACCAACTTTGCTCGCAACGTACGGCGGTGTCGCGCGCCGGGGGGAAGCAGATCTACAAGATCACAACGCGGCGCGTCTACGCCGCGTTGTGAGCTTGTAGATCTGCTTTCCCCCCCTCGCTCCGTCGTACGATGAAGTATGTATGAATCAGGCTTCAATTAGCTTAACTTGCTAGCTTAATTTCGTCGCGCGAGACCCCCTTTTTCCATTTCAGTTGCAAATATAACGTCCTATTTCTTGCCGTGCGAGAAGAAGGGGGCGACGCATAATAATAAAGTGCTCCCCTCTCTCGGCCCTGCGAGCTTAAGGTGAACACACTCACAGGAAAGGCTCGTATCCTCATCTTGGTGTCCTTCTTGGTGCCGCCTTTGAGATTGGACATGTTTGAGTTTGAGTTTTTTGAACGGACTGTTCGTTTCTCTACGTCAACATGAAAGAACTACATGAAAAAGACACGCGCTCCTGTGTCGGTTTACAATAAACGGACACGACCGGTTGGGGACTGTGGGTAGGGAGAGACCCTACGACCGCTCTGTTCCCCCCTTCGTAAAATGAATGTCCGGTTGTGTGTTGTGTTTGTTCTTCTCCTTCTTGTTGTTGTCAGACAGTCACACTCCTCCTCCTCCTCTCTGAATGTTTTTGGCTAACGCTAGCTAGTTCACAGTGATGGCGGACAACAACCTTCCCACTGCAGCAAGCAACGCCGAGGAGCAAGCACTCTCGCGAGAACAAGAAACTTGGAAAAGAGACTGACAGGTGCGTTCTACAGGTATATAAATGACATCCCATCCTGTGTCATACACGCAGATAGATTTGTTTTAATCATACAGCACTGAATACTCATTACAGCACTGGATATATATAAACAACCTAGTAATATTGACTTCTATTACTATTAGATGCATTAACACTAATGACAGAAACTCATTATTAATTGAAACATATATTTCAAATGTCCAAGCAGATCTTGTTAATATGTTAGGCCTATTTTCATAGCCTAATATAATGTTGTTGTTGTTGGCCATCCATCGTGTCAGTGTCAGAGAAGATGATCATCATGCCCCTCCTCATCTTCTCTGTCCTCCAGTCTAGTCGTCTGAGTATCGTAATGGATTCTCTGCGTGTGCCACCTTTCATTCTTACTGTTGGTCATTTGAAGATTCCACTGATGACAGACCAACGGCCGGAAGACCGAATATCTCCTCACCGTCATGACAATGCTCTCTAAATAAACCAAGAGAAAGAGATTAATTAGGCTAGATACCGGTGCTGCTGTTGGCTATTAGTATTACTGTCAACAACGAGCAGATTTAATACCGGTATTCCATAATGGGCCTACTTCTATATTCAGCTGCGAAGATAGGAACTGTTGCGATCCTATGAAAATGAGGTCCAGCTCTCCTCTTCAGCCCCATGTTCTCCAACTCCAGTTTTCTGATTTCCAACTGCATCCGTCTGATCACCTGTATGAGCTTCTCGCTGTCCATGGTGCTGAAATGAGATGCGAAACACAGCATTGCGTTGCACCTGCTTCATGTACATGTACCCCACATAAGGCAACTACGTACCACACGCACACACCCCCATTTGACCTGTAAACGGATATCTAGGAGCAAGAGGAACACGTTATATTTAAGGTGCTTTCAAAGTAAATTAGTTGACAAAGGCATGGGATGTCATCTTTCCAACAAAGAGTAACCTATAAGAGTAAACAATCAAATAATAAGCAATCGGTGAATCGGGTCCTCATCACACCATTGATTCCGTCCAGTCACATGATGAGGATTGGTCTGTTTTCTTCTTTGAGACCGGATGCCTGCCACTCTCACTCCTCCTGTTAAATATTCATCAAGTCTGTCAACATAAAACAACAATAGTCTGTCAGGACAGTGAGATGCTGGCCCGCAGCCTATTTGGCCTAGCACAGGATACCAGTCTGGTGCACGCGCGCGTGCGTGCATGTTTGTTGATTGGGAGTAAGGAAGCAACCAAGGTGACCTTGGTTGACACTCATGACAGTTTATACTGTGCAGCATTCATATTGCATCCAAGGGGTCACAAGACAAGCATAAAAAGCATATAAAACAGGCATTTACACATCAAGCCTAAGCACCATATCGGAAGGGAACATAGCAAGAAGGAGCTTTAATCTAAGAACTCAGCAGTGTCGGTATTTTTTTGTTCAACACCATGATAGCAGCAGGGACAAAGTGGAGTAGTCCCATTGTTTTGGCTGCAGGCACCCTATATCAACAAACTGATGGCAGAAGCTCAAATTCCTTCCTAGGAGTATCGTAAAGACAGTCCATGATTCCTGAGGAATTACTCAGGCTTGCCAGACTGACCAAACTATTCAAACAATATTTGTTGCAAATATTAAGATTTCCATACAAGGTAAAGGTAAAGAAGGTATTAGTAAGATTGACAATTTAGGCAAACTCAGCATAAACAGCTCAGCAACAACCACAAGGATTAAGGGGGCAGAACCAGTCTTGGATACCTCAGAATGTCTGAATAAAAGATCAAAGTGGTGTCTTTGCTGCAGGCAAACAAAAAATGCTCCAGGATAATTGCCTAGAGTACCTGTCATAACACCTCATTCTTAATAATATTAAAAAATCATTTCATGCAAAGTTCCACAGTGTACATTCCAGTGTTTACCTGCACTATACCTGCATCGAGTGATCTTGGTACATAGAAGTTGATCTATTGAAGATTCTGACAAAGTACATAATTTTTGTTTTGATTGTATTGCTGTATTGTTGTATTGTTCTTTCTGCTTTGGCAATGTAAACGTATGTTTTCTCATGCGAATAAAGCCCTTTGAATTGAATTGAATTGTTTACCAAGATTAGCTGGTCACAGACACTCAGCGGCCTGGACAGACGGACAGACGGATGGGTGTACAAACAGGAGCGAAAACATAATATCCGCCTTCTGTCCGTTCCAGCCTGGCAGAGATAATAATACTATAGCCTATATAAAACTACAAGCATGGCCATAGGGCGGAGAGTGGCGGCGAGGATGGGAGCACACTGTCGCCACAATGGCAGGGGGTCTGTGTTCTAAGGAAGTGAGAGGAGGAACAGGGTTTTTCCAACATTTAAATGGGGGAGGGGAGTGAGATGCTATAAACGATTTTAAGAAGCAGGTGATTGGTTCAATCCTTTTATCTGTATTAAACTGTGCTTTTATTTTTGCAAACTTAAAGGTATATTCAGTGATTTCACTTAATTAAAATATCACTTATTTTTTTGTTTTGTTGTGATAATCCTCCCTACTATAGAGTGTGCTGGCCATATAAGGAGTTCCTCCCTGTCCCCAGTTAACCCCTGGGGGTCAAAAAACTTTAGGTTTCGTTTTCGACTCTCTATCCTGATTGGACGAAAGGCTGGGTCCCACAGCCAAAAACGAAACCTAAGGTTTTTTGAGTGAAATCACTGAATATACCTTTAATATATTTAATCAATCAACCAAGCAAACATTTTAATCTCTATATACTTCTAATGGAGGAAAGGAGAGATAGTGCAGGGTTATACCCTGGTCATAATTGAATCATGCCTGTCAGACTCAGTACCTGTCAACTCACATGCACAGTTGCACACATTGGGTATGTTATGTGGCTGCAGTGGCTCAGGAGGTAGAGTGGCCGGTTTGATCTCCCAGTATGTCGATCTGTCCTTGAGCAAGACACTGAACATCATTTTAGAGAGCTATGGGTGAACAGGTTGATGCCATGCCATGTAATGCCCTGTTAATCCCATGGTTAAGGTAGTGAGAGCCTACTGTACCAACTTCATATCCTCAAGCAAGTGTAACCCCAAAGTCCTATTTGATACCCTTAATAATATTGTCAGTCCAGCACCAACACCTGCATGACTTCTCTGTCAAGTACTGCAATCATTTTCTCTCCCTTTGTGAACGAAGGTTGCCAGTGTTACGATGGGCATCAGTCTATGCACCAGCACACACAAGATCAACTCAGTGACGTCACCTGTACATGTTTCTTCCGCCATTGGAACATTGCAAAGCTCAGGTAAATTGTCTCACACGCTGAGTTAGAGATGATTATTTATGCCTTTGTCTCCTTACTCCAGTTTTCAATGCTAAATTAATCTAAAATACTGTCCCAACCAGAAGGTGCCACATCCCTCAGGTTAAAAACAAAACAAACTAGAAAAAGTGCCCTTCTGGGCACAGGTCTCCACCAGGATAGGAATGTAGGACATTGCAGCTTGCCTTCATCTTGTGGTTGGATAAAAGGGCAACAAAAGTAAATTATCCACAGATCCGTGCAGTTAGAGGTAAAAACACTTTTTGGCCAGTTATAGCGCCAACTTGAGGCTGAGTTGAAATTGTTCATGTGGCATTTCGTCCTCGGCCTAGTGGGAATGTGCGTGCACAATTTCACGGAAATCACGCGATGTGTTCATGATTTGCAGCATTTTGTTTGAAACTGAGCACTCCTGTGAACTTTGCAAGCCAATCTTAACCAATCAGGATGGAGTCTGAGAAATCTGAAAGACCGGTTTCGTTGAATGGCTCTAGAGAGACTGTGTACCAATTTGCGCGATGTTTGGACAAAATCTGTAGGTGTACTGTGCAAAAACTTGTTTTGCACAAAGTGGCCTCCTGGTGGCGCTATAACAGGCCGTTCTGGAAAGTTTGGGGCAGAGGTTCATCGTTGGCATCCAGGGAGTGTGTGTGCAAAATTTGGCATCGACCGGGTTAACGGTGGCCGAGATTAGCTGCTCACGGACACACACACGGACGGACGGACACACGGACGGACGGACACACGGACGGACGGACGGAGTGCAAAACATACTCTCCCCCCATGCCTTCGGCCTGGTGGAGACAAAAATGACTGAGCCTTTAAGGCTGTAGCTCACAGGTCTTGATTGTAACAATCATAAAACAATCATAAAACACTACTGTTCGAACAAGCATTTGCAGAAGGTCCTTGATTTGACTTTGTGAGATCTCGGAGACTGGAGAGTATCCAGAACCTTTTTCACCAGAAGAGATAGATGAGAGAGTCTTTTAAAGACTAGAGGGCACAAGTGGTGTTTATTGCAAATTTTAGTACAGTATAGTATAGTATAGTATAGTATAGTATAGTATAGTATAGTATAGTATAGTATAGTATAGTATAGTATAGTATAGTATTGTATTGTATTGTATTGTATTGTATAGTATTATAGTATACGGTAGTAAGTATAAGTATTAAGTATAGCAAGTCCTCAAAGACGCTTTACATGTGTGGGGGCCAGGGGAGAGAACATAGAAAAGGAGAACTTTATTATATTAGGAAAATATATTATAAAAGATAAGAATTAAAAGCAATAAAACACTAAAAATACCAAGTTGAAATCAGGTCAACTCAGAAAGGCTAGTCTAAACAGGCGGGTTTTCAGGGCGGCTGATATGCTTGGGGAGTGCATTTCAGAGGGAGGGGGCAGCCACAGAGAAGGCCCTGTCACCCCAGGTTTTGAGCTTGATCTTTTTGGGGACCTCAAGGAGGCCGGCGTCACTGGACCTGAGGGATGAGACATGTGGCTTAAAGACCCAAGGATTTTAAATTGTCTGAAGTATATAGGGATGGGCGTTTCCAACAGATTACCATCAGATTTAGTTTGACCCATTGAGTAATAGGAAAACAAATATTTGTTTTGACTCTGGCACCTCCTCCTTTTTGTGTAGAAACAGGAACTCTGTTTGGCTCCTCCCCTTTATTAGTCCACTTCCTTCCGCTTCTATGTTTATTCCTAACAACCACACTACATTAGGGCAGTGGTGCTGACGGATTCAGAGATTAGTATCTCTGAGAATGCAGCATCATCACTCTCAAACATCTGTATTGACACTTTGGCAACAGTGCCTCCAATTGCCTTCATTTGTTCCACAGTGCCTCCAATTGCCTTCATTTGTTCCTGTTTATTATGTTCAAATAGCACCATTTTGAATAACCCAGTGACTGTGAGGCTAGGCTGTTTCAGCTGGAAGAAGATAAGTTCGACACATCACTGCCATTCACTGGCACTGCATGATAGTCTTTCCTTCCATTCTACAGACTACAGACAGTCATGAGCAGATAAACACTAAACAGATAAACTGCTTTCACAGCCACAGTAAGAGGCATTACATTGCCAGAAGGGGAGATATGCCAAACATACATATTGATAATGCACCAAGTGAGGCTCTTGCATCAATTTCTATGTGTGTATTAAAAAGCCTGTCTCATAGATTGTTTACTCTGCTTACTTAATCACGTGATACCTACTGTGACCGGCAGGTGGCGGTGTAGTGTGGGTTTTGAGAGCACATTGCCAATTATTGCTAACCTCCATCCGAGTGCACTGCACACACAGTATGCAAGAACAAAACTCAGGTAAGGCCAAAAGAAAACTGGAAGCAATGCATTTTAAAGCAAATGGTAATGGATTTTCTACGGCGAATGATTACAGAGGCAGAATTTAATGCACTGCTTTTGATTCAAGCCTTTTTTTCGTCGTTGCAATTGTCTTTGCAAACATGACACCAGGGGGTCAGGACAAATGCTAGGCTACTTCCTACAGAATCCTGGACTCATCATTTCAGCCAACTTACTTTTTGTCATGGCGCCAGCACAACAATATAGGAAGAGGACTAATTTAATTGTGCCTCCTCGACCTTGAAGCTCTTGAAGCGGAGAATTTAGTTTTAGGCTAATAGAATCCCAATAGACACTGGACAGAAAGCAAGCTAGAAGAAGAAGGTTGAGGCAGCTCAGCTGAGAGAGAGAGAACGAGTGAAGGTGTCACCCTGTTCTGCATTTTTGTGTACTTTAATAGTTTAGACAGTTTTTGGTTTAGACTAGTCATTGGTTAGACCAGACCAGTCATTAGTCCTACTGTCCTACAACTACAACCTATCTCAAACCCTCACCCTAAACCTAACCTTGGCTCCCACGGGGCAGCACACCTAAACCTAACCTCTTAAGTCTTAACCCATGTCTAACCAATGACTAGTCTAAACTAAGTATGCACCCCTACTTCTTTTCTACTTTAAATCTGTAGGTACTATAGGCATATACACAAATAGAATTGTTAATATAATTATTTAATTTTTAATTTGAATACACATCCTTTTTACTTATAGCCTACATTTGGTAAAACTTCCAATGAAGCCCATGTCTATAATGTATTATAAACATAGGCTAATCCTAATGCATTATTTATAATCTGTCTTTGGCGTTGTATAATAGTCATAACAAAGAAATACAGATCATTATGCCATAAACGGTTAGGTACGTCCGTCATAGTTAACATAATCATCACATCATAGTCTGTGTTGCTGAATAAAAACGTCCGTAATACATGCAGACGTCTTAAAATAATATGTTGGACCTCGAGAAACCATCCACTAGATATTGCACTTGTTCATTAGCCCCTATTGCACTTGTAAACAATAATCATAACACATTATGAAGCATATTGTATAATGACATGGTCAATTACTACAATACAATACATAATTGCTGCCTGGACACTCTTCTTTGGCAAGCATCATAGTGTATGATAATTCTCATAGTTGTAACACATTATAATAATTTGAGATTAATGTATAATTTATAATGCATTATATAGTGTGAATCTTATATCACTGTAAGTGGTCATTATATGTGCTCTTAAGTGAAGATATAAGTGTAGGCAAAAACCTTTTGTGTTGTTCTTTTTTTACATTTAACTCTATAATACAGATTACACTATACTTACTTACTTATACTATACGTTACGGTTAGACCTTATAAGTCATTATGATGAAATACTTTATAATGTGTTATCACTAATGGTATTAAGCTAGCTCTGGTCCATAGCTCTAATGCGTTGCATTTAGAGCTATGTTACTCTCAACTTCCGCCGCTTGCATGAATGCAGACCAGCTTCTCCTCTTTAGCATAAATAAAAAAAAAACGTTTTTGCTACTCACCAAAACAAAGGTGGGTCGTGTCATTAGAAAGCCTACTTTCCTTAGTGGACGCACTCTGAGCTCCCCACCACACATATAAACTGTACTTTTTGGCCAAAAGGGGATTTTGTTTCCACCAGAAAAAAAAAAAACGTTTAGTTACTCCACTGCGCCTTCTACCGATATTGCCCAGAGAATTGCTTCATAGAGAATATATTTCCTCCGGTGAAAAAAAAACCCTTTCTGCCCAAAAAAGTACAGTTTATACAGTACATGGGTGGGGGGCATTAGAGCTATGGACCAGAGCTAGTATTAAGCATGATATGTATGTATGAGTTCTTAGCTACAATTATGCAGTGTTATTAGCAGATTAGAATGTATTATGCAGTGTTATTAGCAGATTAGAATGTATACGTATTTTTATAATGCATTATTAGGCCTTCTTAGATAGTGTTACCATACATATTGCCATATAGGTGGCAATTGGTTTGGTATATTTTAAAAGACTCCATCACATGTTTGCAATATGGGCAAAAAGACCATACACCACAGACTGTCAAGGGTGTAATATCCAATTCCAAGACATGTTTATGAATAGTCTCATATCATAAAACATGAGCACTGACTGTAGCTAGTAAACCACCAGTGTTGACTTAGTGTACAAATGACAATCCGAGATAAATGAACACTGGCTTTTACAGTGCAGGGACTCAGTGGACGCATCTTACTGAAGTCACCAAGTGTCACCTACCCGTCTGAGTGGCACCAAATAAACAGGACATGCAGTAAGGCAACAGCAATGTAGGACACGACACATCTGTTTTTATTAGGCTATCTGATAAGTACCAAAGGCATGCACTCCCATCAGTCACGATTAGCTCATCCAGGGAGGACATAACAAGACGGTCCTATTACAGATGGATTACTCTTCATGTGGTGAAGTGAGTGATTTTCAGTATGCCCGTAACCACATTAACCCTGGTTAATTTTGGGCATGTCATTATATGCGAAAACTTTCAAAAGAAATAGCCGTTTCTTGTTCAGCGTTCAGCGTCTCATTCATTTTGATTTTGCAGCCCGATCATCATTGTAACTTGTAACACGCCTAGATCGTATGTAAATGAGAGGGTAGATTAGATTAGAACAAATCACTGAAATAAAATACATGAAATAGCTTTTTGTCCCATTATAACCGATTATTGTGCTGTGTTGAGAGAGACGCATCTCAAATTCCCTTCTCTCATCACCCAGGGGCAATCATAAATAATAAACTTTATTTGTGGAGCACAAAACCAAGTCACAAAGTGCGTTACATCTAACGGAGTAAATAAACAAATTAAATCAAACAGAATCAAAACAATTGTAAAATAAGCAGTGTGAAATATAATAATTACCCGTAGTTTAGTTTCATCAAACAACAAAATTGAAATGATGGAAAGACCTTTGGATAAAAATAGGTATTAAGAACAGATTAACAAAGTAAACAAACACCCATGTCCTGACGCCCTCACCCTGATGAGGGGTGAGGGTGTCACCCCAGATAGCAGCTTATGCGATGTGATCGGCTGTACTTAATGCCCCACCGAAAATGACACTGTAAATCACCCCAGTCGAAATATCTTGGATTGGAATTCAATATTGGTCGTAAAGTCTAAATATAGGGCCTTAGTGACCAAGCTGTTTTGCAGAGCTTTGGGGCGGCTGGCTGGCAAGAACACACAAGGTAATTACTAATTAGGTTCCACGACATGAGCCTCAGACATTAAAGTATATGACATTTATGGCAAAGCTTCTGCCACTGTAAAGCATTTAGGATTTTCGGCAGTGGTATAACATTTTGTGAGATGTATGGCATTACATTAGTGAGATGTGATCTTTTTTTCCCCCCCTCATGACTGAAGTGATTTGTCTTGAATGTGGTTCTGTGTATTTCTTTGTTATCCAGCGTGCCAGTGTTTGGAACAGAGATATGTAAGGCTCTGGGCACTCGACTGTCTTTAATGACATACCTCATAGCCACAGTCCATCCAGCAGCTCTCATTATGACCCAGTAATCATAGGCTACAATCTACATCATAGGCTACATTGATTTCTGTTTTCCTCCCTCAATTTTAAATTCATTCTTCATTCTCTCTCTCTCTCTCTCTTCTCTCTCTCTCTCTCTCTCTCTCTCTCTCTCTCTCTCTCTCTCTCTCTCTCTCGCCTCCCCCCCACTGACTATGCTACGTCTTCCTCTGCAAGGGGAATCCAATAGTGAGCTAATGCTGCTACCAGAGAAAGTGTTTGTTGACTTTGCAGTGTAGACTGGAGCTCTGTAGGGGAGCAGTCTGTTATTTATGGCTCAAGGCCTTATGTGATTGGTCGAGGAGAGATATAATTATGTCTGCGGCTCGGCCTTAGCTAGTTTTAGCATTACAGTGGATGCAGTGTTGTTGAGTTCACCAGTTGCTAGGTTACTAAGTGGAAGAATAGTCTTCTGCTTCATGGAATTATTTTTATTTATTTATTAATTGTTTTGATCAAGTGACATGTTTGATGGCTTGTTGCTTTTCCTTTATGCTAATCCCTGGCACTACTTATGGCAACACAAACCATAACCATGGTACAGTTAATTATAGGGACTAGTAGATACGCATCACTGGTGACATTGCCAAATATGTTCAACTTCTCCTATGTGTGTATAGGGAGTGTAAAGGAAGCAGCGTCAGGCATATGGAATCCTAAATCCTCTATAACGTTGGAACTTGGGAATACCAGCCGGCTCCCCCGACTATATTTTCCCTATTATGGTAAAGCTATGCAGAAGGAAACAACCGCATCTTGTGTGCTTTGCAGCTGTCACTCAGCCTTTGACTGATGTTCACCAGAGCAATTGATGCAGGGCTAAAGTCAACATGGCCCAACATGACCCACCCTGGTTTCCTGGCTTGTAGTTTAGCCGCCTATAACCATTATACCAATGCAGTATGTTCTGCAGGATCAATACACTTTCATCTTGAATAACCACTGCTGATAGGTCTGTAATTTCATGTTTTATTGATGTTGTTTTAACTCAATAACCCCTACTGTAGCTTGCTGGCCCCAGATGTTTTTATGTAACTGCAGCAGATCAGGTCGATGACGGCTGCTGAGCTGATGATGATGGCTTAGGGCTGGGCAATATTCTATTGATATCGTGATATGAAACTAGATATCATCTAGGATTTTAGATATTGTAATATCAGTATGTAGATATTTTATATTAATTTTAGCTGCCCCACCCCCTTCCTATACAAACCCATTGTTAGATTAATCGAAAACACCCATGCCCTTTTTTCTGGTGACTCATATACTGCCCTCCTAATACGTGAGGTGGCCCTTTTTTGTTTAATTACTTTTTACATTTATTTATAATAATTATTTTCGATGAAAAGCACCAGGGAAAGAACAAGGCTCCATAAAAAGATTGAGTAAATAAAACAATACATGAGGGCACCTCATGTATTAGGAGGGCGGTGTCAGTCACCAGAAAAAAAGACGGCCGTTTTCTATGAATCTAACATGGTTAAAATGGAGTTTGAAGTTATAATGGGTTTGCATAGGAAGGGGCAGGGCAGATAAGATGAATATCAAATATCAAAATACTGAATCAAGCAATTTAAAAACTGTCTGGGTGCCTGAGTGGATGATAAAAATGACCAAAGGTTTTTTGAGCGGCGGTGACGCAGCATGCCTTCAGCACTTCCGCTTGACTTCCTGCCTTCAATGGAGACACGTCGCTCCAATGAACTGCATCGGCCAATGAGGCATTTTAATCCATTCTGACCTGAGATCAGATTCATACGAGGTTTCCGCCGGACACACACTGGTCTGATGAACCCATTCTGACCTGAGATCAGATTCTAAAAATGTCAGTCGTTCTTCGATTTTTTTCAAAAATAGCAGACCTACAAGCTCATATCGCGCCACTCGGTGGCGCGATATGAGCTTGTAGATCTGCTATTTTTCAATAGCTAAAGCATAACGTGATGCCGACACCAAAATGGGTGCCCGTTCAGAATGGGTTAAATATCTATGGAGCCATGAGGCCCATAGGGCAAGACCCTATCTCCTGTTTCTGTAGTGTGAGGCAGCTTGATGTACTAGTACACTCCCTGGACATGATGTACAAGTATGTCGCAGGGATTTACCCCAATCCAACCCTTGAGTCTTTGGTATGACCCGGCCGGAGATAAAACCCCGGCCTCCCAGTCTCAGGGCGGACATGCACTCTACTCTAACCACAAGGCCACTGAGCTGGTTTAGTGTTGTTGTTGCTATTTTAGGTATTTGGTTCAAAATATGATATTTTATTTTGTCCATATGGTCCAGCCCTATGATGGCTGAAGATTCTCACTGCTATAGATACATCAGGTTTGTAGCACTGTGCACATGGAGGTGGAGAGGCTGGATTGACACAGTTTGGCTGTGGAGGTCAGCTACACATTGTTGGAAAGAATAAGCGGAGCTTAAAGTGTCATAACTGTTGTTAAAGAGGCTGACTCTGGCCCGGAGAATTCATGAATCAGCGGAGTTCACTGAAAATGTAAATTGCGACTCTTGAAGGAAAGTAAATCACGTGCACATTCAGTCGCGTGCATTTACACTGGCAAATGAGATTACTGCATGAAATGTGCGTTCCTCGTTCCCTGTGCAGGGTGGTCAGAATGGGGATCACTGGGTAGCTAATGGGATTGTGTGTGAGTGTGACTAGGGCTTTGTCGGGGCCATCCCACCGGGTTATGATAACATGGCAGACACATTTCGTAGATTCCACATGGGGGCTGGCGGTGGGGGCAGAAGATGAGACTTAAGCACGCTACCGTAGATAATCCTGTTCTGTGTTCATACTATGGTTTATGATCAGGCCCTTAAATAAGAAATGTAGGGTCACACCAATAGTTTGAAATGCAGGGGGTGGGAAGTCGACAGAAACAATAGAATGTAATCCTCCTCTAATCCAGTTATTTAAAACATCTGTCCTGGGCTGTGATATGTCTCATATTCATCAGCTTGCTGCTTGGTTACGGGTATCTGGCTTTACTGCTTTCTGAATGAGGTTTTCAATTTAAGTGTCCATCACTAATGTTGCAGTGGTGCGATTTGTTTTCATGAGACAAATAATTGAATCAAGTGGTTTGTGAGTGATAATTAAATTTGCAAACATTTATACAATTTAAATAATCTTCTTTCTGTATTTCTCTCTGCCTCTCTCTTTCTCAAATTAACCACTTGAGCCTCTACTTCACCATACCACTGTGTTGCATGACAATAGACGATCTACAAGCTCACGTGTTGAGCTTGTAGATGTTTTGAAAAGTAGAGATAAATTAAAAAAAACAAACAAGACATATTACATAGTCATGTTTGTCAGGTGAAACAAACGCTGTCTCCGCTGTGCATCCTTCCTGCTCATAACATTAGGTGGTGTTATCAGATTCTCCGCCCCCCCTCAGCTGCAGTGTGCCCTTCCGTGGTGCGTGTGTCATACAGTAGCTTAGGAGACAGCCAATCATGGTCATCAGGTCGCTACTGAGCATAGACCTTAGAGTATATATATGAATAGAGAAGGCACCCAGAGGAAATCTTGAGGCGAAATGGACATAGTGGCCGAATGAAGGTATTGCAGCCTGGCCCCAAACACATGAACGCGCTGTCCGTTGACTAACATTGTACACGTTCACGACGGACGACGCTCGTGCGCGTTCAACGGCAGCGCGTTCATGTGTTTGGGGCCACTCACCATTGCAATCCGTCCCAGAATGCACTCTGTTCCTACCAGGAAGGAGGAGTGAATCCGCCTCATGCGCTTTTGAGCAACTTAATGCAAGTGGATGGGAGGAGAACTCGGGTGTCTTCTCTATAGATATATAACTCTATGGCATAGACATGGTAACGCCCTGCCTGCCTCTGATTGGCCTACCGAGACGCGAGGTTACTCCGTGGCGAAAAATGATACAAGAGAATGACGCGACAGAATGCAGCCTTGTAACTAACTTGTACGTTTTATTTTTGTAGAAGAGGCAAACTAATATTGTTTATGCCGTTTGCTTTGATTGAATAATTGACAACGTACAACATACACACGTGTACGTTGTACTATGATTTGATTTGGGTGTGTTCTAAATAAAGTGTTAGTGTTGATTATCATGTATTACGGTAATCTATTTATAGTAAACTAATACTATTATACCAAAAAAGATAAAGATCAAGGGAAAATAGACCTTTTTGCAGTACAATAATGTTTCAAGTTTACATATACAAATAAATTAGTCTACACAATCAACACTTTATTTAGAACACACCTAAATCAAATCATATCACGGTGTACATGTTCAATCAATTATTAGACAAGATGTCTGTCCTGATGAAGGTCTGAGCGAGCGTCGACCAATTAAAGAGCAATTTATTTTGGCAAGTGTCTGACAGTGTGCGTCTTTCAAAGATACCCTTTTCATTATATGCTCTATTGCCCTACGCACCTGTCACCAGCCTTTATGAGGTGTGCATCAGCCTTTTGCTATCAAATTACAACAAAGTTTGCATAATAAGACACCACGTTTGTAACAACATTGTACACTCTCAGAGTTATGGTCAAAGTTTGTTAGCCACCGGTAATGGCTGCAATACCATAGTTATCTTTATTTTTTTATTTTTTCACAGTTTTGTTTATTCAAAATGTCAGGGTATAAATCAAATCGAATAACATAACATATTATGTAACATAACATACCCATACGGAACATACCATATACCAAAGAATGATAATATGTTTACATATAAATGTCATATAACCACCATTATGCAAAATAGTGTAGTAGCATAAAAAAAAAGAAATTGTATAGTCCTACACTAACAGGGAAGTGACACTGACAGTTTCAAACCGCATAACCTGAATCAAGTTTTGAAACAAAACAAACAAGACAAACATACGACAAGACAAGACAACACACAACATGGTGTGCATGGTCACCCCTCAAAAACATATAATGGACGTAGTCCATTCTATGTTTATATGCAGTTCACAAACGTTTTAATTGTCGTGAAGTCACATGCTCTGCTCGGACAGTGTGATAAACCGGTTCCCGAAACGCTTCCAATTCAAATGTGACGGAACCGATTCCGGCTCCGGATCCCGACCCACGCGGTGGAGACATGACCCCACTGGTATAGTTGAGCAGCATCTAGTCTGGGTGCCAGCCAGGCAGCCAGGGTGTTTATCATAGCATGGCATTGTGTCAGGCTGGATGAGTGGCTAGTGTAAGAATAGGCTCTCTAATCAGTGTATTCCTCACAGCTAATTAATGGTGTGATATTGTGAAGCTGTTGTGACAGTGGGCCCAGGACGCCAGTGTCTGACTCATTTATAGCACCGCGGTGTGTGTGTCTGTTGTATATCCCTCAGGTTGAAATTCATTATCAATGAACTGACACGTCCCATGACAAGACTAAACCCTACATATCTCGCTGACCAGATTCCCCCATGACTCTGTAAAGCAGTGGTTCCCAAAGTGGGGTCCGGGGACCCCCAGGGGTCCTTGAGGGAGTTCCAGGCGGTCCCCAGCTAAATTATAGTTTGGAACTAAATGGACACTTATGGGTCTGTAACTCTGAGAGCGTACAACGAGTCCATTTGGTTCCATTTGTACGCTCTCAGAGTTAAATTAACTATCAATTAACTTAATTGATTTTACAATATAAATTGGGGGTCCGAGATAGAATGCCATTAAATGGGGGTCCGTAGACTAATGCATGTTAAACTGGGGGTCGTTGAAATTAAACAGGTTGAGAATCACTGCTAGAGCCGTAAATATCTTCTCTTATGGCATATTTCTTCATATCTCTTCCACGGGGCTAATTAGTGTCAATTTGGGGGTCCTGAAAAAGTGTGGGAACCACTGCTGTAAATGGCCGATCTTCAAGCTCATAATGCACAGCACCATGTTGTGACACACTGGACCCTTTTCCACAAAAGGTTTGGTTGGTTCTAGAACTATAGGGTTCATATGGTTAGATCTTTGAGATGTACCTGATATTGTTTCACATGACGTACCAAAGGAATTGTACATACTGTACAGTATGAAGTACAAAGCTATGATTTTTAGATAAAGGAAAGGAAAGGTACTATGTTTACCCAGGGTAACTGGACTAAGCTCAAGAACTTGTTTACAGCCAGGCCCTGCTCATAGAACATTTCATGGTAGAGGTTCAATGCCTTGTCCAAGGGCACTTCAGCGGTGGTAGTTTTAACGTGCCGGTCCGGGGATACGAACTAGCGACCTTCCGATATCAAGACCGCTCCGCAAACCATTCGGCCACCGCTGCCTCAATAGATGGCAGACTTAAGGCTAACAACGGCTCTGTATTTTCTCATGTAGTAGCTTACACTGGCATTGCCTTCTCACTTTATTCATTACCCCCCATCTCTCTGTGTGTCTCTCTATCTTGCCCCAGTTCCTTTGGGGTTGCAGGCTAAGAAGCGTTGTGGCACGGGCCAGCCGCAGTGTCCGGAGAGCCCTAAAAAAGGGAAGGAGCCTCACTCCGGTTCTTGGCAGACCTCGAAGGAAGCGAGGCTAAAACGGGCCCAGTTTCATTGACTTTCAGTCCCTGGAGGCCTGGCAGCCCTGCAGCCTGGAGGAGCGAAGGCCGGCCATCACTTTCCCCACAGCTGTTACGGTACGTTTTAACAGCGGGCGAGCATCGGCCGACACATCGCCCGAAAAGATGAATTATTTGTATATTTTCGGGCGACGTTGCCCCGCCCACCTTTCGACCATGACCTGTTCGCCTGCTATCGCCGGTAGTCGCCGGGTCCCATAAGACAAATAATGCACTTCCAGAAAATTCGTCTGGCTGTCACAACTTTATTTATTTTCAATCAAGGTTCATGTTTTAGGTTGTTATTAGAGAAAGTAAAAGATGAGTGTTTTTCATTTGCTGCTTTCTTTCGTTTTAGGGATTTTAGCTGTTTTTGACAGGGGGGCGGGGCCATTCGAGCATGGGGCTAAATATGTATTTTTTTGAAAAGCAATTTCTTTTTTTATTATTTACATCTGGCCGCAACCTTTTAATCACATGCCGAGCAATTCCATTTTCAACCATAGGGGGTGCCACAAAGCAAAAACATGAATTTTGGGGGACTTGACATTGTAATTGGCTAGCAAAATCTGTGGGCGGGGCCTATATTTCCAAAGGCGTCTGTGCGATCGAGGCGACCACACATTGCAATTTCCCCAGAATTGCACCTTTCCTGTACTCCTTGCCCAACGGCCAAGTGCCTCTGAGACCAGACTGATTACAACTCAAAATACATACATCAATAATATGATTAAATCACATTACCATTTGGTGTTCATATATTCGAACGCACTTTACTGTATCTAACGCTCTCTTGATGTTATCTTTGAATGCCGTTCTCTTCTGATTGATTGATTTTGATTTTCCTGAAACCTGTCCTGTCTTGTTTTTGGTGATTCTCTCTCTCTCTCTCTCTCTCTCTCTCTCTCTCTCTCTCTCTCTCTCTGTCTCTCTCTCTCTCTGTCTCTCTCTCTCTCTCTCTCTCTCTCTCTCTGTGTGCTGGCGGTGGCAGACAGGTGCTGAGTACTGCTGAGTCTGGGCTCCAGGGAGCGCATCTCAACCTACCCGTGACAGTTTGACTGACGTGGCACAGAGGGGAGGAGAGGAGCAGACCATATGCCCACACCAGCCCTACTGAAGAGGAACTATAAGGTGTGGGGTGGTGGGGCTGAAGCCAGTGTTGCCAAGATCGCTTCTTATTTAGTGACTTTTGGGCTTGTTTTACTGTAAAGTCACAAGTAAAATATTGGTAGTTGCGGGTTGAGTACTTTTGGCTGGTTGTGTCTAAAGTGTACTTGCTTTTTTTGGGCTTCCTTCCTACACTTGTTTAAAACCAGTGTTTCTCAAACCTTTTCATGTCAAGGACCCCCAAATTAATATGTATTTGGTATTTCAAAATAGTTTGTGCCAGGGACCTGCCATACGAGATTTGTGTGGTTAATTAGTTTCACAAATATTTCACTTTTATTTTTTTTAAGATTTGTTATTTTCAAATAGCTGTGTGTCCTGCGTTTCCTAGTCGCTTATTTTGGGCTTTCTCTTGCGAAAATGTGCCAACTTTAAGACCCTTTAACAGTGCACCCTGCAGGGGGGGTTAGACCCTTTAACAGTGCCCCCTGCAGGGTTAGGATAACCTAAATAACCTAAATGCCCTTTCGCAGTCTTTCTCCACAGTAGTCAAACACCCACTTCCTGTTTCACGTAACTGTTTCACAGCATATCTGAGACTCTGAGAGGCTGCAACCTGGTCAGATGTCACAACCTCTTCCTCTTTTCCACGCACTCATTTAGACTACAAGTGACATGTGTGCCTGCAAAACACACACACACACACACACACAGACACACACACACACACACTCACACCACACACACACACACGCACGTACGCACGCACGCACGCACACACGCACACACACACACACACACACACACACACACACACACACACACACACACACTCGCAGGCGTGCGCAATGTTTTGAGAATGGAAGGAAAGGGGAAGTGGCTAGAAAGGAGAAACAGTAAAGGGGCAGGACATATAAGGGGGTTACCATATTTGGCATCGGCAGATAATGCAAGCCAGCAGATGCAAATGAGATTAGGAGTCGTTGTCATGGCGACTTGGTGTTGCGCAGTGATGACTCGCTGTCAACCCAACCGCACTTGTGATATGGCCTTTGCCAAGCAAATGGCGCTGTTTTGAGCAGGAAAGGGGAGGGAGGATTGGCTAGCGGAAGTTACAGAGAGATCAAGATGTTTGTTGCACCCACAATGCATTGCGGCAACGTGACCCGTGTTGAAGTAGCCCTGTCTGTCCCAGTGGCACGTCAGTGCTAGACAGACACCCCAGGTAAGACATGTCTCTAAGATTACTTACTGATCCAATAGCTAAAACGCATTGAAACAACAAGAGTGTTTTCCTGTTGTTTACTGCCTGTTTAAGAATGGAAATATTGCACTTACTTTGCCGACATTCAAAACTGATTGTTTACATTTTATGCGATACTAAATATATAGAATATTGTGGTGCATGGCTGTGTCTTGTGGTGAAAGATATGATTGTGCTGGTGTAAGTATTTGATCTTTCATATTTGGCCAGCATACAGTAGCTATGCAGACGGCACGAGGGCAGAAACTCAAGTGAAAGGCCTCTTTGCTCAGGGTGTTTCCATCCATTTCCATTTTATCTTACAAGATAA
>NC_139709.1:43310267-43327767 GCF_964188405.1 Protomyctophum parallelum | reverse complement strand
CCAGTGTAACTGAGCCAGCACTTCCTGGTGTTGTTTTAGGGGGCGTGGCCACAGCCCTCAGTAAAGGAGGGAGGGGTGGGGTGGGGGGGCTCTGCGGGGGAGACTGCAGGATCTGTATGCCCAGTGCAGTCAGAGTCTCCCCCCCCTCCTCCTCCTCCTCCTCCGCCTCCTTTGCCTCGTTCTCCTCTCCTGTCCTCCACTCCTCCTCCTCTACGTCCACAGCTGTTGCTACTGCCGCCCAGCGAGCACTGCTTTCCTGCAGGCTGCAGACGATCCAGAGGCTGGGGAGTCCAGAGAGACACACACACACATACACACACACGCAGGCAGCCCAGCCCGGCACAGGATAGCACAGCACAGCACGGCACAGCACAGCTCAGTCACTACAGAGAGAGAGAGAGAGAGAGAGCAGGGGAGGGGGAGACGCTAGCGCGCTGAGCCAACGCTGCAACGGACACACACACACACACTCTCTCTCACACACTCCAGCGGTCAGCTCTCGTACTCATTCACCGCCGATTCACTTCTGCCTGCCTCTTCCTCATCGCCTTGCCTCTTCCTCGTCGTCCCCTTCTTGTAATTCTGCCGGTCGGTCGGTCCGTCGCAGCGCTCTTGCCTGCCTGCCTGCCTTCCTTCCTGCCTCAGAATGGTCCAGCCGGTGCCTGGGGGTCTGCTGTCGCGGCCTGTCTGAACACACACGCACACACGCACAGACACACGCGCACAGAGTCGACAGACAAGCGGAAGCAGGCTCAGAAACTGAAAAAGCGATGTGAGAGGTAAGGGTTCTGTGAGTTGCACCGTTGTCTGGTCTCCTGTTTCTCTCTGTGTAAATTCCTCTCTCTCTCTTTCTCTCTCTCTCTCTCTCTCGTCTTTCTGTCCTCTCTGTTTCTGAGGCTCTCTCGTCATTCATCCAGATCTTTCTTTCCGCTGCGTGCTGCAGTGTTTTACTTTCCAAAGTACTGTAGAGCCCGTATGGTGGAGAGAAGGTGGGGAGATATGGAGGTTGTTTGCTTTAGTGTCTGCTGCGTCTCGCTGTCTCTGACTCGCTCTCACTCTCTTTCTCTCTCTCTGTATGTGTGTGTGTGTGTGTGTGTGTGTGTGAGTGTGATGGCTAACATCTGTTTGTTGTGGCTTGTCTTTTTAGACACAGGCACACATACAAAGGCACACATGTCAATGCACACACACACAGACACGCACACAGCAGTGGGGCACATTCCTGACTGAAAGCAGAAGGTCACAATAGCTACTTCCTGAGGTAGAGCTAGTTAGCAAGAACATTTTACTGGTGTACGTGGGTGCGTGCATGCGTGTGCCTGTGCGTGTGCCAACACACACAACACGCCTGTGTGTGTGTGTGTGTGTGTTGTGTGTTGTGTGTGTGAGGGCAGTGGTTGTTCCAGGAAGCAGTGAAGTGGATCGATAGATCTCCCACTCGGCTTTCATTCCCTCTGTCTGACTCACTCTGGGACGTGTTGGGAGTTATCCCGGCTCGGGCTTGTTTAACTAGTTAAAACAGTTCAACTACTTGAATAATTGGATAATTTGATACTTACTCTCTTGTTCTTAAAGACTTTCTAAAGTCTTTCTTTCTCTCCAAGAATATCTTGTCAGCCTAAAGGGACGGTGTGGCTTTTTCGCAACCGCGTGTGTTTAGTGTATACTTGTGCCATGTAAGGTGAACTCCCGCCTGCCACATGTAAATGATGTGTGACATGTGAAGCTGCCACTGCCTTATATGGAGAGCACAGTATTTCAGTACAGTCGAACCTCGCCAAGCATTCCGGGTCACAGGAGGAGAGAGAGAGAAAGTGTGTGTGTGTGAGTGTAGTGTGAGAGGGTGGCTCTGTCTGTGGGACTGTGTGTGTGTGTGTGTGTGTGCGTGCGTGTGTGTCACGCACTCGTGCACGTGTGAGTGTGTGTGTGTGTGTGTGTGTGTGTGTGTGTGTGTGTGTGTGTGTGTGTGTGTGTGTGTGTGTGTGTGTGTGTGTGTGTGTGTGTGTTTATGTGCGTCTCAGAGAGGGGGAGTAACTCGGAGAGAGGAGGAACGTTTAAGAGATTCACGAGAGGGAGGGAGGGTGAGAACGAAAGAGAAGCAGATGGAGTAAAGTTTTTACTTGTTGTCGGCGTTATAAACAGCAGTAAAAAGAGTAAGTACATTAACGACTTTCTTGAAGATTGTCCCTTCCTGCCTTTCTGTGTCTGTGTGAGTTATGGCTTTTCAGTGTTACTCGAGTCCAAGATAGAAAAAGTGATTGGAACGATAGTTGCTCATTTGGCAGATACAATGGTACAGAGATTTCCCTTATGAAAATGCTCATATTACATATGTACACGCACGCGCACGCACACACACACACACACACACACACACACACACACACACACACACATGACACAAACACAGGCGCATGGTTTCGTTGTGTCAGCGGACAACGCCTTCCTTCACCTACCATTTGGATAACGAGGGAGACTTAACGTTAGTCCAGACAGAGATGGAGTTGTTACTGTGGCAAAGTGCAGGCTGTTCATTAGCGACATGACACTGTTTCCTCATATGCTTCTCGCATTTTCGTTCTTCTCCCCTTTCTTTGTTGGTCTACCCCCCTATACACACACACACACACACACACACACACACACACACACACACACACACACACACAGACACACACACACAGACACACACACACACACACACACACACACACACACACACACACACACACACACACACACACACACACACACACACCCCTCACCTCCCCTGGGTTTCCTCTCCTCGTGAAGAGCCGGTGGTTGGGGCCATGATGAGGAATGTTGTTGTGACTTAAGGGGATTGGTGTGTGGCTCAGACGGTATAGCAGACGCATCCACACAAGACAGACAAGACATACACTACACAGTGCCTGTCCACACAAGACACACATACAGTACAGACACACACACACACACACACACACACACACACACACACACACACACACACGTACATTACACACACACTCACCGGCAGGTGTACCTCTGATTGCGCTGTTGAGTGTTGACAAAACCCCCATGGCTACAGTAGCTCTCTGTCCCACTTAAAGTCCCATTATACTCAGTCGCACGCACTGAAAATAACCGATCTACAAGCTCACAATGCCACACGTTGCAAATCTGTTATCCTCGGGACACCCTCGTGTTGATGATGAGCTTGTTGCTAATGACCATGCTAACTCCTAAGTACCACACAGAGACGCCGTTGCTCAAAGCTATAGAACCACTATACGTGTTTCTTGTGCATATCTCTCTGCATACCTTCGGCCCTACAGACAGGATTATATGTGCATGGCTGCATCTCTCACTGACAGGTTAATCCCTTATAACACGATGACTCTGTTTCTACAGATACGTTCCTACTGTCTTTACAACCAGCCATCATCCACGTCACCGACCACATTACAACCTTAAACTATTTCTTTACTCTGAGCTTGCACATGTACGTCCCTCAGGATAGGAGTTTCTGCTAAATGCCTAAATGTCACGTGCATGTTGTAGTCTGTCACACAGTCTGACTCTGGATTCACAGTATGCTTTCTGTTATTAGCATATGACTGCTATTATGCTACGCTTGCTGTTATGACAATGAACTGTTTCTATTCTTTTTTTAAATACTGTAGATGAATAACGCGAACAACCAGTCAACTTGATCATAAAGTTGAGAACCATAACAGACAGTATAACACAATATGAATCTTTTAACATTGGCTTTGGTCCGTGACCCTGTCGGAGCTTCTTGCGAGACACTTTTGGCTCACAAATAAACATTGCAGCAGACTGTCACCTAATGGTGGACACCATGACAATGTTGAGCTACACGGCTGAAGAATATATAGCAATATTACTGACTCCATGTCTGTGCTGCTGGTTATGGCGCTAAGTGGTTAGTCAGTGTTTTTCTTTCTGTGTGTCAAACACAGGCCTAGCGTTGTTTTCCTGGACCCTGGATGGTTACATCAGCCCCCACAGTAAACCTCACACATATCAAACCTGTATACCTTTGAGGGAAAGTATTAGAAGCCTATAAAGTTTAATGATACCATCACTGGACCCGTTCTGTTTGGTTCTCTGTTAGATGCAGTAAACGGCACAATTCTATCATGGAAACTCTGCTTCCTGTTCTGGTCATAGTAATATATTATAGCCCGTGGCTCCACGCAGGCCATTCAGTGGCACATTATACAAGAGTGAACATGGTCTTCCCTCATAGACGACCATTGTCTATATGAAGATTCTATTGATCGCCAACGTCCGAGAGATTACGTTGGCCCGAGACTAGATTAAATTGACCACCATTACATCAATGAGTGATGCTTGGCCTATGCAGTATATACAGTATGTCCCAGTGGCATGTGGTATACAGTACATGATTAAATGATGTAGCGTACAAGCCTATTTATGGGCCTGTGTGTGTACAATATGGAAATGAAATCCTCACTGTAGGTGCAAAGCTGTAGATCTTATATGTTTAAACGGGCATGTCATTATTATTATTTATAACACCTGCTACAGCCACATCAAGTATGTTGGCTTACATGCTCTGTGCATATCGCACGGATCTGTACATTATGTGTACAGTAAGTACTAAGTAGCTAAAGATATAGGTTTGCATGGTGTCACTCATAAATAGACTTATGCCTGATTTATAGTGGGTTTGGCGCATTGGGTCAAGCATCTAAATAAAACACACGCGACATGCTGTGAGCTTCTAGAGCTGCTATTAGCGATCCACTACAGTCATACAAGTTAGTATAAATCAGGGCTTAACCCATTCTGACCTGAGATCAGATTCATACGAGGTTTCCACTGGACAAACACTGGGTCTGATTAACCCATTCTGACCTGAGATCAGATTCTAAAAATGTCAGTCGTTCTTCGATTTTTTTCAAAAATAGCAGACCTACAAGCTCGTATCGCGCCACTCGGTGGCGCGATATGAGCTTGTAGATCTGCTATTTTTAAATAGCTAAAGCATGACATGATGCTAACACCAAAATGGGTGCCCGTTCAGAATGGGTTAATTGTTCTATATTGTTATGTGCTGAAGTCATGGCAACCTAGATAGACAGCTAACTTTACACAAGCCACAGATGGACAAGCCAGCAGCGCTATGGCTTCTCTGTGATTGAGAATGCAGTCGTATGAGATGCAGAGACTGGACCGTTTTTCATCATAATGATTCGGACAACATGAATGTGAGCCAATGACCCACTCATTAAACCATCATGAGAGCTATTGACCTATAGGAGCAAAATGGCCGCAGAGCGAATATGGTCAATTATCCTCCATGTTTGCTGAGCTAGACACACACACACACACACACACGCATGTACGCACGCACGCAGGCTCACAAGCACACACACACACACACACACACACACACACACACACACACAGTTACACACACACACACACACACACACACACACACACACACACACACAGAAATGCATAGATACAAAATGTCTCAGACACACATAGAAACTATATGGGCACATTGACACAAACGCAGTCATACACCCACACAGAAGCCGAAGCATATATCAGTAACACATTGTTGTATGCGTGTGTTTGCATGGCCTGTGTGTGATGCACGCGCACCATTTTGCTGTACAACAGATCTCATTGTCTCCAGAGGTTAGCTCTCTGGCGCATCAATAGCCATTGTTTGTTGCGCGTTCCTGACCACAAACTCTCTTTCACCGACACATTAGCTAATCCTGTGACAAGCCAATCGGCTAATGCAATTGCCAAGGAATGGAAGGTTAATGATGATCATAATGGTGATGACGAGGACGGTGACAACAATAGCATTGCCTATGGTTTACGAAAAGTGAATGAGGACCGATGCGCCATTCGCTGCTGACACCACGAGCCAATAGGACCTATCTATAGGGAAAGTCCCCAGTGAATAAATAAGTAGCATAACCAGGAGAAGTGCATGTCAATTCTTCATGAGGTCTCTCCACCCCTTAGTGCACTGGTTCTGGCCCTGGAACTCCAGGGGGACCCCAGCTAAATGATCGTTTGGAACCAAGTGGACCATATGGGTCTGTAACTCTGAGAGCGTACAAATGGAACAAATTTGTACACTCTCAGAGTTAAATTAACATTGATTTTTACAATATAAATTGAGGGTCCCAGAGATAGAAATGCCATTAAATGGGGGTCCGTAGACTAATGCATGTCAAACTGGGGGTCCTTGAAATGAAACGGGTTGAGAATCACTGCTAGAGCCGTAAAGATCTTCTCTTATGGGTGTCCCTGGCATACTGTATCTTTTCAAAGGGGGGGGGGGGGGTGTCAGGGCGTTGTGCTGTGTGGTATGGCCTCCGGCCTCGTCCTTGGCCTGGCCTGCGGTCATTTCTCTGGACCTCACTGTCTCTCTCAGCTCTCCACCAACAAGGGAAGTGCCGTTGTCAAGGAAACGCTGTTTACTCTGAGATGTATAGCTGTGTGTCACAGGAGAGGAATAGAGGATAGACTGGCTGGCATGGCAGCTCCTGCTCTCTGTGTGTGTGTGTGTGTGTGTGTGTGTGTGTGTGTGTGTGTGTGTGTGTGTGTGTGTGTGTGTGTGTGTGTGTGTGTGTGTGTGTGTGTGGTGCATGTGTGTGGGTGCGTGCATGTGTGCGTGTGTGGGTGCGTGCGGATTTGAGAGACAGAGAGATAGTGTGCTGTTGTCTGTAAATCTGTGGATTTGTGTGTGTGTGTGTGTGTGTGTGTGTGTGTGTGTGTGTGTGCGTGAGGGTGTGTGTGTGTGTGTGTGTGTGTGTGTGTGTGTGTGTGTGTGTGTGTGTGTGTGTGTGTGTGTGTGTGTGTGTGTATGCATGCTCGCATGTGTACTGTATGTACAGGGTCAGAGAGGGCATTATTGGCATGTGATATTGCAAACACATGGAACCGCAGCAGTGCTCTCTCTCTCTCTCTCTCTCTCTCTCTCTCTCTCCCAGCACCGGTTGCAGTCTCTCTCTCTCTCTCCCAGCACCGGTTGCAGTCTCTCTCTCTCTCTCTCTCTCCCAGCACCGGTTGCAGCAGTCAGTTTGAGGCCTTGGGTGTTGCATTACCTCCGACGCCCTTCCACCGTGATGACCTGTCTCAGCACACTGTCACCCTGACTCCACCTCTGTCAATATGCTGAAACCACTGCTTTACTGAGCCACGGCCAAGCCAGGGGAGATTTAAACTGTGGCTTCTGTCTCTGCAGTCAGGCCCAAAATAGAAGCCGTACGTACGGGGCTTTTGTCAGTGTGAAGCCAGCTATAGCGCTACTTTTGTGAGGGATGAAACAATGCCAGCTATTACCTTTTATGTTAACTACTAGTACTTATACTGTATGCCCTATTAAGGGCTATACGTCATTGTATGATGAATAGCAAAAATGGACGTTGTAGAACTGATGTGTTATTGTCTGATTTCTGCTTCCAAAATAGGAATGCAAGGTTTAAAGTGAAAAAAGAAAAAAACTTTTAATGTTGAGATTCACTTGGATTTAAACGTATGCTAAATCCTCCTCAGACACACGTTTTTCAATTGCCATTAGTGCGAATGCGACACTTATTTGACCCTTATTCGCCGCAGCACTGTGTTGTTAAAGCTATGGCTAATAATGCATGATTCAGTCATTCCACAGGAAGCCTTATCATAGCCGCGAACCACACCCTCTTTCTTGTTGTCTGGGAGCAGGGCTGTATAGCAGTTAGTCACAATGACAACTCTGAGACCAGCCCAGGATTAGCTAGCTAGCTATAGCAGCCTCCGCAGAGCTGTAACTTTCCATTGGCCGTGGCCTGTGTGCCTTCAAAACAAAACCCCTCTCTATGTTCAAGGATACCTCATAATATCTTGTGCATCGTTCATCACCGTCAACTGGTGCGAGACACTTCTGGCCGAGTGCCTTCGCAATAGTCGGCAACGGGTGCATTCAGACCACGCTGTCTTTATTAGCGACCTGTTGCGAAAGGCGGATTGTGACTCATAACCCAGAAAGTAAAAGTCATGTGGTCCTGTGCTTCATGTCAGAATTTGTTTTTGTGCCGCTGAGGCGTACGCAGAGATTCTGGTGTCAGATGACCATGATGAGCTGAAGGCAATGCTCTGTCGACACGCTTTCCTCTCCTCCCAGACGCGTCATGTTCCTGCCACATGGTCCACAGAAATCACAGTGTCTCTCTCTCTCCTTTCCCTTCCTCCCTCTGTCTGCCTGTCTCTCTCTCCACCTTCCTCTATCTCTCTGTTCATTCCTTCTTTCTGACTCCATTTCACCATCTTCTTGCCACATGGTCAGGAGAAAACAACGGCTTTCTCTGGAAACGGTGGTCTCGGCTTCAGTCTGTCTGTCTCTTACTCTGATCTCTCTGTCTGCCTTTCTCCACATATCTCTCTCTCTCTCTCTCATCTCTCTCTTTATACGTCTCTATCTCTTCCTCTATCTCTATCTGTCTTGTCATCCTCTAGGAGTCTTATTGACCTTGCACCAACTTGTTAGACCTTGGAGACTGAAGGAGTGTGCTACTGCTGCTGCTGCTAAGGATGCTGGGAGAGAGAGAGAGAGAGTGTGCTTGCTTGCCAGACAGACAGTCATATTGAGGGCACAAGGACGGGGGTTGAGTGGGGTGGAGGAGGAAGAGCTCCGAGGGAGGGCGGAAAGAACTGGAAAGATTGGGGCGGCAACGGTGTTACCTCCAGGGGAAGACAAAAAAACAAAACTAAAAACAGACCAGACCGATCAAGTATGGATAAAAGTAATCTCTTTGAAAATGTACAGCACTGGGACGGATGCCTCGGAGACAGAAGGCAGAGACGGTTGGAGTGGAATTAGATGAAGGGAGCGGCGCTTTCTGACATGCAAAGGCCAGGGCGATGAATAAATCAATAGGGGAAGATAGAAGGATCCACGTCCATGTGTCTATACATGATGTATCCTAATGGGGGCCCATTATGGCTCTGAAGAGGCCTCGCGCTGCGGCTGAGCCATTTCTGCCCATACCAGCAGCACACACCTGCTCTGCTGCCTTAACCCATTCTGACCTGAGATCAGATTCTAAAAATGTCAGTCGTTCTTCGATTTTTTTCAAAAATAGCAGACCTACAAGCTCGTATCGCGCCACTCGGTGGCGCGATATGAGCTTGTAGATCTGCTATTTTTCAATAGCTAAAGCATAACATGATGCTGACACCAAAATGGGTGCCCGGTCAGAATGGGTTAAAGCACTTAAACCCTCTAGGCCATTTCTTTGCTTCCCCATCTACGCCAATCTCTTTGCCAAAGATCTACTTGTAAACGGGCTATCTTTGGCTGATGTTCATGGACGCCGGGGTTCAAGTGGTCAATGTAGAAACCATGGCAACCGATTAGACAGTTAGAGTGTGTGTGTGTGTGTGTGTGTGTGTGTGTGTGTGTGTGTGTGTGTGTGTGTGTGTGTGTGTGTGTGTGTGTGTGTGCACGCGCGAGCGTGCGTGCGAGCGTGCGGGGTGGGGGGGACTGTCAGCCTTTTATTCATCAATTTAACTGCTTTGATTTAAAGCGGCACTATGTAACTTGTATTTTGGTGGTTGTATTTTGTCTCCCCGCTCTTCTTTTGAGACATTTAGATTCTGTCAAAGGTCATGTCTCAGGACATCGCACAGGATTTGACACGAATGTTGACCTGATGGTCAAGATTCAATTTCTCCCCTGAGCAAGCAGGCAGGCTCTATTATAGCTCAATGGTCAGCAGGAAACGGGTTCAAATTTGGGGTAGAAGAGGAAAGTCTCCAATGCATGTTCTGATCATCATAGTCACACTTAAACTATCTCAATAAATTGGACCTGGTTAGTATTCTCTCAATTGCTGATTGTTTATTGTACGAATGCAACTATCCATTATATTCTTCGTGATTATTCTATCGATAACTTTTTTCATGACTTGAATAATTGAGAAACACCAACATTTTATATTTTCTTATTTTTCATATACTGTACGAACAAACACAAAACTATTATTTTTATATTTTTTGGGCTTTTTGCCTTTATTGATAAATATACAGTAGCTTGACAGGAAATGGGGAGAGAGATGGTGGGAAAGTTCGTCGGGATCGTGACTCAAACCCACAACACGCTGTCTGCTGGTGCCTGGACTGCTAAGCCAGCCAGACCCACAATACTATTCTAACCAGTAAGACGCCCTAAAGGGCGAGGTCACGTGCACACATCCGCCTGGGTGACGGCAGACTGCTGGGCGAGCGCTGGCGCTTTGGCACGGGCAGTCAGATCAACATATGGAATGAATTCTGTACTGGCCATATATGGAGCATGTCTTTAGTGTACAGGGTTTGATGAGGTTTGGCCATATATGGAGCGTGTCTTGAGTGTACAGGGTTTGATGAGGTCAGATCAACATATAGAATGTCAGAACAGGTCAGCTCCATATATGGAGATCTAAGGGTGGCAGCGGTGGCAGTGTCTTGAGTGTACAGGGTTTGATGAGGGCCCAGGTAGGGCCGGGCCTTCATTTGTGGGCCTGTTGAGAACTCTAGTTTTCGCCGGCTGCCAGGCCTGGCTGCACTAATAACGTGATGTCACGAGGCGTGATGGACAACAACCTATGGAGGTCGGCCATATATGGAGCGTGTCACGAGGCGTGGGTGTCATGTGGCGTGATGTTCTGACAACCATATATGGACTATATGACTGACTGACGGGCGGACAGTTTTTGCAAGTTTTCATAGTAAACTGCGACCTATACGGTCGCTAAAAGAAATAAATATATAAACTACTAAATGGATTAGTCCAAATAACTGCAGTTATTGACTGTGTATTGCGTGTATCCAGTTGAAGATTATCTCTAGAGCATAAATAATGACTACGGTAATAATCAGAGACACATAATATAAATCCCCCATACGATTTGTTTGATAAAGTCCCTCCCCATTATGTGCGATGCTGAAGTGACGAGCAACTGAAACGTTAGCTTAGTGTCTCCAGAAGCAGACTCTAACATAGTATGGAAGGCAGTCAATGATGTTAACTATACACAATGATTAAGTTTCACATCACACACCATAATGCAGCCTTGTAACCTTTCACCAGCAAACTGTTATTATTTACTATACCAAATGAACCCTAGCGTCCCCTTTCTGCGGCGTCATTCAGAAAAGTAGCGTATCTGGATTTGACTATTTTTGGCAAAGAGAGCTGCTGTAGAGGGGAAAAGGTATTTAGGGGTTTATTGACTAAAATGAATTAAAATTGATTATTTTCTATAAACAATTATATTGATTAATAAGATGAACTATTGCAGCCCTGTTTTCTTTGACTATATTTGGTATATTTGGGCAGTGTGAAAGGTGCACGTCCACCAGCCTTATGAGAAAAGCTTATGGCAATAAACACATTTGAAGAAAAAAGTGGAATGTCCCGCACACGATATAATTCTGCTCCCCGTCTTTTTTTATTTCAACCTATAAATACAACAACGTTTGACCCATTCTGAACGGGCACCCATTTTGGTGTCAGCATCATGTTATGCTTTAGCTATTTAAAAACAGCAGATCTACAAGCTCATATCGCGCCACCGAGTGGCGCGATACGAGCTTGTAGGTCTGCTATTTTTGAAAAATCGAAGAGCGACTGACATTTTTTTAATCTGATCTCAGGTCAGAATGGGTTCATCAGACCAGTGTGTGTCCAGTGGAAACCTCGTGTGAATCTGATCTCAGAAAGCCCGGAGGGGCGAAACTTTTGTTGTATTTATAGGTTGAAATAATAGGAGGGGCGAAACGTTGTTGTATTTATAGGTTGAAATAAAAAAAGGGGCGAAACGTTGTTGTATTTATAGGTTGAAATAAAGACGGGGAGCAGAATTATATCGTGTGCGGACATTCCACTTTTTTTCTTCATTCAGTCATTTTTTTGGGTCCAGCACCGTATTCTGAAACTGGGGATGTGCATAATCGTTCTCCTGCTTTACAATAAACAACATTTCACATCATCGACGTGATCTGAGGTTGAAACCACACATCATGGGGCTCGTACAGTAGGTCTACAGTCACAGACGGCTTTCACTAGACTACAGGCCGTCGTGACATACTCGTCTCAGCTGATGGACGAGGGAGTCCAGACGCATGTCCGGAGCAACATAAGCAAACAGCGGTATATCGGTCCGTGTTTGCAGAGTTCCGCTTCCAAATGAAATGTCCACAGCAAAGGAACACTTGACACCCGACTCTACTTCAGCATGCTTCTGCCATGAGGATGAGAAGCGGGTCAATGACCGCAGTAATCGTTTAATGACTTTGAAATCAGTTTATAGAATGTGATAATCCGCAAATGAATAACTTTCTTATATGCTGTATAATACTGTATGTGGAACAGTGAGACGGATATATATATATACAGTGGTTCCATAGTGTCAAGTGCTTTGTGTGGGGAAGGTCTTTTCTGAGCCTTTATTTGACGGACAGTGGAGAGAGACAGGAAAGAGTAGGAGAGTGACATGCAGGCCAGGAATCCAACCGGGGACTTTCTGTCAGATATTAAAGCCTGTGGTTTTACACACACACTAACCACTCAGCTATCATGCTGCCCCCTGCAAGTGTTTTATTTTTTTATTAAGCGTTTGTTTATTTTGTTGTCCAAAGCTGTTACTTTTCAGGATTCAAATTAAAAAAATAGAAAAAGTTCGGCACAAGCTCGAAGCCGCGCTTGGAGCTTGTCGATCTGCTACTTTTGATGTATTTGTGTGACGCTGCACTGTAGTTACTGTAGTATGATCAAGTAGGGTTTTAATTTACGGAAAAACACAAAAAGGCAAAAAATATGGAGATAAGAGGTTCCTGCCCGACAGCAACAATATACTGATTGGCCTAGTTTCCCCTCTGTGATACAGACATGATATCAGGTGCGTGTGTATGTGTGTATGTGTGCATGAGTGAGTGCCAGCTCTTATCATTCTAAAGGTCATTTCAAGCAGTACAGCTGGTATACTAGGGGGTTCTTCTACGGGTCACACAAGGTGAAGCTAGGTCCATCTGTCTCTCTCTCTCTCTCTCTCTCTCTGCCTGAACATATATCTTCCACACTGCTGGGTCATCATGATCAGGGCTGGGCTGCTGCAGGGCGATATGCAGGGCTGGGCTGCTGCAGGGCGATATACAGGGCTGGGCTGCTGCAGGGTGATATACAGGGCTGGGCTGCTGCAGGGCGATATACAGGGCTGGGCTGCTGCAGGGCGATATACAGGGCTGGGCTGCTGCAGGGCGATATACAGGGCTGGGCTGCTGCAGGGCGATATACAGGGCTGGGCTGCTGCAGGGTGATATACAGGGCTGGGCTGCTGCAGGGCGATATACAGGGCTGGGCTGCTGCAGGGTGATATACAGGGCTGGGCTGCTGCAGGGCGATATACAGGGCTGGGCTGCTGCAGGGTGATATACAGGGCTGGGCTGCTGCAGGGCGATATACAGGGCTGGGCTGCTGCAGGGCGATATACAGGGCTGGGCTGCTGCAGGGCGATATACAGGGCTGGGCTGCTGCAGGGCGATATACAGGGCTGGGCTGCTGCAGGGCGATATACAGGGCTGGGCTGCTGCAGGGCGATATACAGGGCTGGGCTGCTGCAGGGCGATATACAGGGCTGGGCTGCTGCAGGGCGATATACGGGGCTGGGCTGCTGCAGGGCGATATACAATGTTGCATTCAGTATTGGATTGTGGTGCAGAGCTAGCGCTGCCGAAGGCACATAACCTGGTGTTCTAGAAAGGCACCGTCTCTGGAGAGGGTGTGGTTTACCCTGGCCTTGTGATAAGAGGGAGAGAGAGAGGGGCCCCCTGGGACCCCAAACGTTCAGATTCCGGTTGGCAATCCCCCCAAGTGCAATATTCACTGGTGTACATAGGACACACTGGGTGGGAAATGTACTGTGCTGTCTGTAGCTTCCTCTCGCCGTGAACTGTGAATTATTTAAGGGTGTTGAAATGAAGGTAGAATAGTAAATATGATAACATAATATTGCACTGTACAGTATATTATTACGTTGGAAGTTCCTTTGCCGTTTGCGTCAGTGGCATAATCTAACAGATAAAAATGGAGGTATGCACAAACATTATGGCTGATATTTAACCATATTAACCTTCACATCTCTATTTTGGGCAAATTTCCAGAGATTTCAGAATCTTCAGAATCTTTCAGAATCTGCAAATATATACTATATTCCTTCAAGTGAAGTTTCCCTGAGGACAGATATATTTACACATGCCAAGACCTTTTTATACCCCCTAAAGTGTATTTGCATATGAGGTGCTCTGCTCAGGTGGCACAGGGGTAAAGTAGCATTCTATAGGTGTTCGAATTCACTGCACATATATTTCTACGGGCTGGGACGGTGCCTGTCATGTTGAACGGGAGGAGTAGTACGGTGATCGCGGGGGCACTTTCTATAGGGCTCCTCACTGGCAGGTGAGCCAGTAGCATACAACAGCAGTGGCAAGCAATGGGAGAAATTAATTGGCATAACGACCAAATTGGGTTAAAAAGAAAAAAGAATGGCGATAGTTTAAAAAAAGAAAGAAAAACTGGAAAGTTTGATATGCAAAATTAAGGATTTTGTATTTTGTGAAACTGCCTACTTTACCTGAAATGTGGCACGTTGCTCACTAAATAAGGTTGTGAACTGCTGATCGCACAAAGAGGGAAAACATCACCATGGGATAGTGTATTACTGTCTGCTTCCAAAAAGCACATAGCAGATAGCAACGAACGCGGTTTGTTTGGTCTCCCTCTACTCTGTATCTCTCTCTCACTTTAGCCTCTCTCTCTCATTTACTTTCCTTCATGTCTCTCTCTCTCTCTCTCTCTTTCTAGTGGCAGGCAAGGCAGGTCAACCTCTTCTTTGCTCCTCCCCCTTGCCCTCACCTGGCTCTAAGCCCAGAAATGTTGCTGCAACTCTGCGGCCTGTCATTGGTTCCCGCTCAGCACACACCGCTTGGTAAGAAGGGAAATGACAAACCCTCCCTCCTGCCCTGCCTCCACTTCCCCCTTTACTTTCACTCTGCCTTCCTTCTCTCTCTGTCTCTCGTACCCTCACTCTCTCTTTTCTCCTCTCTCTAAATAGATTTGCCGTGGCCGGCTTTGCCATACTCGACTGTAAGTGATATGGGATTTGATTAGATTTTTCCTGCTTTGACCAAGCAAGTGGTGGAAAGCTGTGAATGGGCCACATTGTGCACTTGTGTCTCTGGCTGCAACGCGTGTGAGAGAGAGAGAGAGAGAGAGTGTGTTGGTGCGGCGTGGCGTGTTGAGCCTGCGCGCGCATGCATGCAGTGTGTGTTTAGAGTGCAGGGCGGGTGAAAGTTTTATTTGTTTTAGCAGACACCCCTACATTGCTGACATTTTTAAATATTCTTCGTTCCCACAGCTGCATAGCTCTGCTGCGATGGCATGAGCAGAACAGCTTAGAAAACCGCTGCCAGGTCAGAGGGGAGCCGAGCACAACCATCAATCAGAAATGAATGGGAAGAAGAAATAAACTGCTTATATTCTTTGAAAGGAGATATCACTGGGCTAATCTCTTCATTTCTCTGTTTGCCTCCATCTTTCATTCTCTCTCTCTCTCTCTCTCTCTCTCTCTCTCTCTCTCTCTCTCTCTCTCCTTCTGTCTTTCTATTTCTCTCCTTTGCCTCTTTTTCTCTCCCTCTATCTGTTTGTCTCTGTCCTCTCTCTCTCTCTCTCTCTCTCTCTCTCTCTCTCTCTCTCTCTCTCTCTCTCTCTCTCTCTCCGCAGAGGAAGTGCCTTCCCTGACGTTTGCTGCAGCTTTGACCTGCTTCTACAGCCGAAGCCCCGCCCACTCCTGACCCGCCCCGGCCCCCCCAACCCCTGCCCAGCCTGCCTCGCTCGCTCGCTTGCTGCCCACAGTAACAACACGAGCGCAACAGGACAGCGACCACACCCTTCCGCGCGCGGCCAACGCCCAGACCCTGCTTGCCTCCAACCTCCGCACCCTCTCACTGCCCCCCCCTATCCCCCCCACGGCACCGCAGACAGCCCACCGCCTCCACCAGGCCAGGCCGGCTTTACCACAGCGAACAACAGCAGCCGCAGCATCTCACCCACCCTGCCTTGTTTAACTCTCGCCTTCAACCTTTTGAACCTCCAACTTGCCGTTCAGTTTCTTCAACTCTCCTATGTAGCCCGTACACACGGCTACCACAAGCCCACTCTCTTCATCGCACCCAGACAGAGGGATCTCGCTTCGGCTCGCCTCTCTCTCTCTGTGTCTTTGTGGCCTCGGGTCGTCGTCGGTGCCAAAGGTGAGACTGAGAGAGAATCTGGAAAAAGAGAGAGGGAGAGAGACGGGTCAAGGCCAAAGACAGTCTCCTGGATCTATTCTCCTTTTGACAGTCGGATCGAACAGGAAAATGACCCATTAAGTGCTATACGAGCAGAAACGTCATCCTGCAACATTTCACCTTTGTGTAACGCAAGCACTGCGTGAACAGTACGCCACGCAAATAAGGCGAACGCACAGCGTTGATTGTGGATTTAAAAAAAAGCTGCTCTTCAATCACCCTTTAACCCAATTCACCTGGGAATACCTTTTTCTCGTGCCAATTTGTTGCCATGGCGATGAGCATGGCACACATGCGGGACACTAAGTGGCTCACTCTGGAGGTGTGCAGGGAGTTCCAGAGGGGCACGTGTTCGCGCTCCGACCAGGAGTGTAAGTTCGCCCACCCGGCCAAGAGCTGCCAGGTGGATAACGGCCGGGTCATCGCCTGCTTCGACTCGCTCAAGGTAAGACGGGAAAGGCCCCGCCCACGTCCCCCTGGCGGGAAATCTCCAGGGGCATCGCACAAATTAGGCAACTTTGGACAGAGTGAAGGAGAGGGGCGAGGCAGAGTGAGGCATTCTTTATTCTGAGGCAAGAGAGGCAGGAAGAAATAGAGCACGTTCAAACAGGCAGGTAGCATGTGCGTGCGTGCGTGCGTGCGTGCGTGCGTGCGTGAGTGCGTGCGTGCGTGCGTGCGTGCACGTGCGTGTGTGTGAGGAATATAGCCCAGTCAGCAGAGTTCATCGGCAGAGAATAGCTGCGATGTGCACAGTCTATATATCATGCTTGAGTCTATGTAGGTTAACAACAACAGTAAGGGGTTTCCCACATGGTCTCGGTTATAGCGTCGCACCATCTGGCCTCAGCATGTGCGCCCTCTTGTCCGGCCTTCTTCTGGTCAGCTGACTGGAACATGTGACCCAGGGAAGCCAGTTACAAGCAGACCCATAGAGTAAGACAGAGTTACGACAACTCAGTTCACTTCATGGGGCCAGGCTCTAGCTTCTACTGTACATAGACTCCTATTG
The DNA here is from genome assembly GCF_964188405.1 of Protomyctophum parallelum. NCBI lineage: Eukaryota > Metazoa > Chordata > Actinopteri > Myctophiformes > Myctophidae > Protomyctophum > Protomyctophum parallelum. The sequence continues at coordinate 43,310,390 of NC_139709.1, read as the reverse complement.
AATGGGGACAACCGGAAGTTTACGGAATGGGCAATTACATGAACCACGTGACCAGGCTGTTTTCTGCCCCCTCAATGTCGTTACTCTGTCTTACTCTGTGGCTCTGGTTGCACGCCTCCCCTC
>NC_139709.1:43232767-43307767 GCF_964188405.1 Protomyctophum parallelum | reverse complement strand
GTGTGTGTGTGAGCATGCTGAATGTTATTGGAACGGCGTTCTGTTACTGTACGAGTGTACGTGTTGTCCTGCGAGCTGGTGATGGCCTCAAAGCTGCATCATGTTTACATGTCATGTAGAAAGATAGAGCACTGGTTCCCAAACAGTGGGTCGGGACCCATTTGTGGGTCGCGGACACTTTCTTTATGGGTCCATTTATTTATTTTTTGTTTCCTACATTTTGTTTTTAATTATTATTTCAAAATATTTTCAAAAAACATTCCCAAAAAACATTATTTCTGTACAATATGTACAGTATTAAAAAAAAATAATAAAAATGATGCTGCTATATAAATATTTGAAGTTTTTCGTAAAGCTTGAGTCCGGATTTAGAAGACCTTTTTAGAATCGGCCTCAGTCCAAAATGGGTTAAGAAGTAGCGAAAATAGCCAATCTACCAGCTCACAACGCGGTGCGAAGCGACGCGTTGTGAGCTTGTAGATCGGCTATTTTCACTGATTTGGGTTCCCGGGCAAACATCTAATGTCTCTTTTGGGTCGCAGGCTAAAAAGTTTGGGAACCACTAGAGCATTTCGTCAGCCAATAGCAGCTAACCCTATCGTGGATGTGAACGCTTAAAAAAAAATATATATATAGAACATATTAATGCAGAAAGAAATTCTTGGGTTAATAGTAATTGTTCTATTTGGTTCTATTAATTATTACTCTCCCATAACATTTCTCATTATGTACATAAAAAGTTCAGACAGGCTCTATATCGAAGTTGCACACAGGCACATAAACGCATGCACGCATGCACGCACGCACGCACGCACGCACGCACGCACGCACGCACGCACGCACATAGTACGTAAAGTACATACTTAAGTACGTACTAGTACACACATGGTTTCAACACTGGCAGGCATGGAGCACACATAACAGTCATGGGTTCTTCTGGCTGACATACATTCGAACACTGACAAACGGCTTGTCCTACTTTCTGTCTCATGCTGGTCAAGTGAGAGTGAGTGTGAGAAATAGGACAAAGATGGCCCAAAGAGTTTATCGTGTTTAGCAATTTAGCTACAGTATGTCAAAGCATTAAGCAAGATACAGCTCTATTAGTCTGCTCTACACACACACACACACACACACACACACACACACACACACATTTACATTACCACATACAGCTGTATACACAGACCACACACAGACAGACACACACACACGTACCGTGTACATGCACATATTTCCACACACACACACACACACACAGACGCACAAACACACACACACATACAAGACACACTTCACCACATGCAGTACGTGCACACACACCCTTACCACTCACACATACGTACACACCCTTACCACTCACACACACACACACACACACGCTCGCGCGCGCGCACACACACGTTGTGCCCATGAGAGAGGAGCGACCTTCTTCTTGAGCAGTATATAATTAGAACGGGTCTCACATGATCACCAGAGCATAGCTCTGCAGGTCACACCCAAACCTTGTCATCTCCCCAACAGAGGCTCACTCTGGCCTCCTTTCCCAGCCTGCGGGACACACTCAGAGACATGTGCTCGGCCTCGCACTACGCCTAGTGATCCCAAACACAGGACACACTCAGAGACATGTGCTCGGCCTCGTACCACACCTAGTGATCCCAAACACAGGGCCGCACTCTGGGCTCACGCTGTCGCTGCATGGGCCCATTTTTATGGGTCGTGAGTAAATGATCCCCTTATTATTTTCATGTCCTGCATTTTGTTTTACGAATTATCATTTCAAAAGATCTTCGAAAAACAACCAAAGAAATCTAAATATTATTTTTATAAGTTAATACAAAATAAATCAAATAAATGCCATGAATAAAATAAAAATCTACAACTTTTAAGAAGTAGTGGAAGCTCATATGCGTTGTGAGCTTGTAGATTGGATATTTTCACTAGTTTGGGGTCCCAGGGTCGGGAGACATCAAACCACTTTTGGGTCTCAAGCTAAAAGGTTTGGGAAGGTCTGCCCTAGACCACTACTAGACCTAATGTCCTGTCAGAATCAGGTGAGAAACAAAATAATCTAATTTTGTCCAACCTCTGGCATTTAATTATTGGACTAACACCACTCCACCAGGCAGGCACCACTACAGAGCCAGGAGAGCTACCGTACCAGCACTCAGTCTTAGCTCAGAGAATGGATATTGTCACGGAAATCGGAGAAACGGATATTGCAGGTGAGACAATCAATCAGGCAGGGCAATCAGAACCAAGGATATATCCAAGCCGAGGTATAAATAGAGCGAGAAGTGTGTGTGTGTGTGTGTGTGTGTGTGTGTGTGTGTGTGTGTGTGTGTGTGTGTGTGCGTGCGTGTGTGCGTGTGTGCGTGTGCGTGCACGTGTACGTGCGCACGCTTGTGCTCATGCTTGTAAATGTCTACCGTATGTGTGCGTGTGGGAGTGAGCATTTTGGCTTTGCACTTGGCCTCAAATCCAGCGCGCGCTCCGGTCCGTTGGCCGTGTGTGTGGTTGGTAAAGAGCAGATAGCTTAGCTATGTTGCTGTGGGGTAAATATTTGGATAGGGATAATAGCTGCCTGCACTCTCCCCTGATCTGAAGTCAGCTTCGGGAACTCGTCCTGTCAATGGTTAACCTGCGACGGAGCAGCAGAGTTTGATCAAATGCACTACATGTGTGACAGATCAGAATAAACAGCGCAACCCGGCACAGCTAGGACGCCAAGGAATTTCCCATTCTGTGTATATATAACTGTATACATATCTATCTATGGTATATATTTATATGTGCTGTATACTGATACATAAACTATTTATGAACAAGTAATCTCCACTCTGCGTCAGGTTTCTGTTTCTCGCTCCTCCCGTTTTTTCGATCAATCTTCCCCTCTTCCTGCTTCGACTTCTCTCCTCTCCTCGCCTCATTTGCTACAGGCCACACCCATTCCTGGACAGGATAGTTCACATTACACCCCGGCTGCACACAGACACACACACACAGACACACACTACATGCACGCACGCACAAACACACATACCACACAGTACAGTACACACAAAAATACATGTACCGTACATGTGCAAGTACACAAGTACACACTCGCTCACTCGCACGCACGCACATGCACACATACACGCACGCGCGCGCGCGTTCTGTCCTGTGTGCTGTGTGAGAGAGGCTGAGATGAGGTCACCAGTGACCCAGTATGAACCCAAGAGAGGCGTGGTGAAGACTTGTTTAACCCCCAACATGGAGGGCCTGTCATAAAGAGCAGACTGACTGGTGGACCATGGAGAGATAACATGCACATTGTGGAGGGGAGATCAGGACAACATGCACGCACACACACACACACACACACACACACACACAAACATAATGTGGCCTAGACCTTGTACTTGGCCACTCACTTCGTCACAGATTCTGTCATCATGTCTGAGAAAATGAGTGTGCGTGCGTGCGTGCGTGCGTGCGTGCGTGCGTGCGTTTGAGTTTTGGTCACTGAACTCTGGAACACATCGATATGAATAAAAATGACGTTTCTGTTTGACCTTTGAAGTTGCACATACTGTACAGGGCAGAAAAACTACAAATAGAAGAAAAGTTAAACACTGTTTTAAAACTCCCAAAACGTAATTGTGTAAACAAATTTCATCAAGCAAATACGTTTTGTATATATGTCCATTGTCTACTGCAGCACCTGGCCTAAATACAGGTAGATTATTGCCTTGACGTCCATTGTCCTGAGCAGTGAGCACCTGGCCTACATACAGGTACAAGATGAGATATGACAAATCACCTCAATATACAAAGAAATGACTGACATAAAAGCATTTAATGGTGGCAATAGGCGATCTACAAGTTCACACACAACGCGCGTGCGTCGTGAGCTTGTAGATCAGCTATTTCCACATTTATATATATTTTTTTATATTTGAAAATACCAGTAAGGCGCCCCGAGGGCGAGAAACAATAGAGCTTCTTAAAACGGCACAATTGAGAAGCAGGAGTTAAACTATTCATCTGGTGTCAGTGAGGTCAGATGTAGAGCTGCTGGCCGGCTCCATATATATGCAGATCTAGTATGTCAAACCATGTATGGCTGTCCAGGGTTCGATGAGGACAGTGTCGTGATCTTCATATATGGAGATCCAGGTGATGATAGTCAACTCCACATATGGAGATCCATGTGTTGTACCGAACTTGGTTCGTTTGCAAGTGTGACTCGCGTCGCGGCAACCACACTGGTTATCATGAGACTGTCACAATATGGCCATATATTAACATTCCCATATATGGGCTTAATATTGATGATCAGGGATCTCCGTATATGGTCATAACAGGGAATGTATTAGGGCATCTGGGAATGCCCATATGGACATTCTTTTTCTGGTGTCAGAGAGGTCAGATGTAGACTTGCTGGCCGGCTCCATACTGTATGTACAGTAGGTGATGATCCAGTCCTCTCCAGACAGCCATATATGGAGCGTGTCATGAGGCGTGACGGGACACGACACGACTGAGGGGAATTTCAGGTTTTCGCAATAAAACAATTTCAACATGGAGACTATTATGATGATTATGCAAAAGCAATTGCGATTAGGCCATTATATAATAGGCTATATAATAATTGTGTGTGTGTGTGTGTGTGTGTGTGTGTGTGTGTGTGTGTGTGTGTGTGTGCGTGTGCGTGGGTGGCTGCGTGCGTGCGTGTGTGCGTATTTTAGTGTCTGCTATGGGCTTTCTAGCCGTGTTGTCACACTTCGTTGCCAATCTCGCATTCCTGCACAGAGAGATGGTACATAACTCTTAACATCTAAGTAATACCTCATCTCTCTTTCTTTCCCTACGTGCTTTTATTTCTTTTCATCTCTCTCTCTCTCTCTCTCTCTCTTTTATCTTCCTTTATCTTCACATCTTCGTGATCTTTTTATGTTTTATGTTTATTGTTAACATTCTGGGGTTACATGAAACATATGTAACATCAGGATAAACAAGTAACTCTGTGCCCAATGCCCAGACGGGCAGACACACACACACACGCACACACACGCACACACACACACACACACACACACACACACACACACACACACACACACACACACACACACACACACACACGTGCGCCCACACACACACACACACACACACACACACACACTGACTGGGGGATGGCCAGGAGGACACGTCTGTGGTAAATATTACATTGGTTGCTAGTCGACAGTCTTTCTTTTATTGCCCAAAAATCATCACTTTCGGGCAGCTAGAAACCTCGCGTCTCCATATAGCAACTTTTTATATGTTTTCGTTTGTAAAAATTTAAACCCTACTTTGTTTTGTTGCGCAAGAGTGTTGCGCAAAAGTTGCGAAATTAACCGGTCTACAAGCTTGCCATTTTAGAAATGTTTCAAAAGTTACAGTGAAAGTGTGTCTGTGGGTGTTATAAGCATGATTGAACCAATGAATATCATTAACAAGAGCTTGTTGGGACTAAACAATAATGACACTGATCCATTATTGGTACAAGACCTTCTTTTTTCCATTTCATGAAAAGTGTAAAGTGAAAAGTGTCAAGTACATTTACTCAAGTACTGTACTTAAGTACAATGTTGAGGTACTTTTACTTTATTGGAGTATTTCCCATGTTCTATACTTTTTAGTCCACTACATCTCAGAGGCAAATATTGTACTTTTCCTCCTTTAGTTACTAGTCACTTTGTAGATTTGGATTATTATTATAAATCATAGGCTACATCACACACTTCAGCCACATATTTCGGCCGCATTTGAAAATAGCCGATCTACAAGCTCACAATGCGTCCTGATGCGACACATTGTGAGCTTGTAGATCGGCTATATTAAAAAGATTTGTTATATATTTTGAACTTGTGAAATGGGACATTCTGCATAATGAGTAATGACTACTTTCTAGTTTCTACTTTTGGTGCTTTGATATCGACACCAATAACTACTACTAATACTGTACTTGTAACGGAGTAGTTCTACATTGCACTTTTACTTAAAGGTATATTCAGTGATTTCACTCAAAAAAACTTAGGTTTCGTTTTTGGCTGTGGGACCCAGCCTTTCGTCCAATCAGGATAGAGAGTAAAAAACGAAACCTAAGGTTTTTTGACCCCCAGGGGTTAACTGGGGACAGGGAGGAACTCCTTATATGGCCAGCACACTCTATAGTAGGGAGGATTATCACAACAAAACAAAGAAATAAGTGATATTTGAATTAAGTGAAATCACTGAATATACCTTTAAAGGTATATTCAGTGATTTCACTTAATAAGTTCCTCCCTGTCCCCAGTTAACCCCTGGGGGTCAAAAAACCTTAGGTTTCGTTTTTCACTCTCTATCCTGATTGGACGAAAGGCTGGGTCCCACAGCCAAAACGAAACCTAAGGTTTTTTTTTCCACCACTGGTTTTGGACATACCGTACGTGGTTTCCACCCGACAACAACATTCAAACAGTATGCTTGAGCCAATCACAGGCCACTATTCACCCTGCTTGAGCCAATCACAGGCCACTATTCACCCTGCTTGAGCCAATCACAGGCCACTATTCACCATGCTGGCCAGGGTTTTTAACCTTTACTAAGAGGCAAAATATCAAAAAAAAAATAGTAAAAAATTGCTGCTATAAAATAATTATACTGTTTATATTCAAAGATTGCTCACATTTTCAAGATGTTTGATTTAGTTACTTTGACTTTTATGTAAATTTGCACTTGATTTACCCATTTGTTTGAAGTATCATTTTCCAACACAGCAGTGATGATGTTGGTTGGCACAGTGGCGTTCTGTTAATTTCCAATCAGAGTAGAGCTTCCTAATGGTAGTAATTTGGACCGATAGGGGCAGACACAGCCTCCGTCATAATCATTCCAGCATTCATCCACACAAACCAGTCTGCTGATGGAAGTCATACTAACAATTAGACCTATTTGATCCCGCAGGGGAAATTCCGCTTCGCCAAACTGATTGCTTCCCAAATGGTCAGACTTGAACACAGGGGTTTGGTGTCTTGCTCAAGGCCTCCTTGACACATTGCAGGGGGGGCTCGAACCTGGGACCTTCTGGTCCCCTTAGGCGGTCCTCTCTACCCAATACCCATCTGTCAGCGAGAGAGAGACAGGAAAGGTGGTGGGGAAGAGAGAGAGAGGAGATCTACAAGCTTGTACATCGACTATTTTTGGAGCGCAACACCCGCAAGCAACCATGCAAGCATAAACATCATTTGTCTTATAGCTGCACTGTATCTTTTCTCCACTCATCCCTCTCTAACATTATAGTCTAGTTTTTATTAGACATAGTTTTTCTTTAGTTTCCGTTGGTGAAGAAGGGTCGTTGATGAACATTCTTCGTCATAGTTTTAGTCGTCAAGATTCACATTGATTTTAACACAGGCCAGCTGTGGGAGGGACTATAATATATAGCTTAATGTATGTGATACTGTATGCGTTCTTACCATATGAGACACCGTGGCGCCCCCTCTAATTGGATTTTTAATGGGATATCTGCGGTGTGCATCCGCCAGCAAATCTGCATCTCTGAGGGAGCACGCTGAATATTACTCACCTTTTAAGTTAACAAGACATGGACTCTGTCAGCCATAATGAGCTGACTTCTGCCGAGCGAGAGATGTCACGTTGGGATTTATTTAGTGGCCATTTTATTTGGCAAGCCATTCGCAGTTATCTGGTTTCGCTCGATGAGGAATAAACATATTGGAATGGCGTAATTAAATTGGAGTTAAGTGCCGTCCACACCAAGCACTGTAACTGTATCCTCATTGAGCTTTTAAACAATATTATAGTTATAATTATAGTGCTCGGAAGTGGACGGACCATTAAACTAACGCCCAGGATTTCATTTTGCAATGCTGAGTGTTATGTTGCACTGTACGAGAGTCCTGTGTGCCCATGTACGGTATATGTATTAGAGGTGTAACGATACAGTAACTGCCATCGATGCGCCAATTTTTATTTCAACGGTCCAACTACTGGTATATCGATATTGACTTTGTATCGTTTTGCTATGCAAATAATCGATTGTATCGATGCTAAGTACTTGTGCGTTGTATACAGCAAAAAGAGAAAGAGGGCTTTAATTGCTTTTCCATTGCATATTGCTACACTTTAGTAGTTTGTCCGTATGTGTTCAAATACAATGTCCATGTATTTTAATAGTTACTGTATCGATTTTAAATCATTGTATCGTATCGGCATGAATGAAAAAATATCGTCCATGTATCGTTTGGTCAACCATGTATCGTGATGCGTATCGTTTCGCTGTTAAAATGCATCGCTACACCTCTAATATTTATGCATGTCTCTGTGTCTGTCTGTCCTTTGCATATTTAGAGATCGGTTTACTGTAACACTTGTATGGGTGCAGTGCTGAGGACACAGGGACTGCACTGTTGAGTGTTAGGTCCATCGGATGATGAGCGGTTCGCCAGAACCGGCCCGCTCTGTATAGTCACGTGTGTCTTGCGAACCGCCCGTCTGATCGACTTCACACTTGCCCGGGGGGCATACACAGTGATTGTTGAGGAAGTCAATGAAATGAGCAGTTCTCCAGAATCTGTATGCAGTCCGAATGGCTTATCTGCGCCGACGGCAAAATGAATTCATCATCGATAGAATCTCAAGCACGGCCCCTTGAATTGTTCTCAAGTGACACATGCACGTACATAGACTCACTAGCTTGCCGGGTCAAATTCCCAAATAGAAAAAAGTAGCAGATTCACAAGCTCAAAACGAGCTTGTGAAACTGCTATTGAAGCTTCTGTGGGACGCTGTAGTGTAGTGTGATCAAGTGGAGGACGGTGTTCATTTACGGAAAAGCACAAATAGTTTGAATATGGAGTTACGGTTCCTGCCCGACGGCAACGCTATATGTATTTCTGTCCATGGATGTCATGTCAGAGTCCTGCATTGGATCAGTGTGGCTGTCCGCTCTGTTGTAGCAGATCAGCTGGAACAGCCTGCGTTTCTCCTCTGTATCAGTTGTCTCTGTCTCTCCTCCACACAGATTAGCTCTCTAGTTCCTAAAGCTTCTCTCTCTCCTTTCTATCATTGTCTCTTATTTTCTTTATGAGACAACATATTCAAACACACGCGTGTGTGCGCGGACACACACACACACACACACACACACACACACACACACACACACACACACACACACAGGCTGTAAAACTAAATAATTGCAGCTTTACATCACATCATGATTCTGCCACTGAGTACTACTGTTTGTGTACTATAAAGATACAAACTCTTGGTAAAACTGCATTAAACTGATAAAAAGTGCAATAAAAAGTTTTGAAGAGGTTCAAGATGTATATTGTCACATACATACAGTATACAATACAGCTGCTAGTAGCAAAATAACATAGAAAGTAGTTGAGATAGAAAGGTAAAAATAGTACTACTGATAATAATATGCATAGTAAAAAGAAACGTTTTTCACGATTGTTAACACACGTTTTTCACAACCTAACAGCATTCTCAAAACTACACACACAAAACTGAAAACCTCACACACAAAATGCTAAACCCTGACTCTCCTTTTCCATGATGACTCTTTGCCATCAAATCTCTTAACCGTTCCCAAAATGGAACTTGTGTTTTCATTTGGTACACACCGCCGTATTTTCAAATGACACACACATACCATTCATTGAGTACACACACAACTAAGCATTGGCTACACACTACCGAGCGTTTACAGCAGAATGAAGTGAACATTTTAAAACACAATCATAGAAATGGAACACACATGAATGACAATGACTCTGGAGAATGAGCCATTTCTCCTTTTGTAAAATGACTACTTTTTCATAGTCAAACATAAAACAGCACACACATACAGTATGCAGCTGAAACCCAGCCTGCTCAAAGCCGGCTCTGTGGGTTCCGTTCATATACCTTCTACCTTCAAGCTGAAAAGAACTCCTCAATAGGATTCAGGAAAGGAGAATAAGGTGGAAGGAATAGAACAGAAAAATTTCGGCACTACAGCGCCGAAACAGCGGTAAAATTGGAGTATGAATCGGCCCTGACTCCTCTACCTCATCCTCCTCTCACTCCTCCTCCCTCTCCTTCTCTGGTTGTCGATCTCTTCAAGGTTCTCCATTGTTCCCCCAACAAAACAGAGGCTCTCAAGTCTCTTTTATGCTGCAGTCCTGGTTGCAAATTGCTCACATTCATTCATTCTCATTTATCTGAATGTTTAGAGATTTGACTAATTGTGTGTATTGATTGATGCTTTGAGATTTTATGTGAGAAGTGTGTGCAACAACTGAACATTATGTGTAGTGTACTTAATACTTAATGTAGAGTGTAAAGAAGGAAAGTCAGAGTCTAATGCAGATAAGGGAGTGTGATGTAGTGCAAATTGTGTCGAGCGATTAGGTACATGAATTGAAGGTTGTGCAAATTGTGCCAAGTTTTAGATTTTTGTGTGTTAACAATTGTGGGAAAAACTGTATATAGTGCGGTATGATACTGAAACTATAGCTGTACATATCAGACAAACTGTAGTCCTGTACAGAGCAACACACAACATGAAGTCTGTGTTTGAGAAGTGTTGACTATGCAGAGCAAACATTTAAAAACCCTACCGTAAACAACTAAATTGACCCTCATCCAAGTCTCAGACCTATGTATTTTTCTTTCTGCGTGAGGCAAACATGTACTTAGCACAGGTAGTCACCCAGCCATTACATTTGTTTAGCCTCGAATTATGTCGCAAGATCGAGATGCACTGCACACAGAGAAAACTCTTTTAAAGAGGTCAAAGTGCACAATTCATATTTCATACTTCTTCATAGGATATAACTGCGAACCATTTCACTCAGTCTTTCTGTTACTCTGTTACTACACACACTAATATCCCCTCTTTGTCGGTTTGTCACTCTCTCTTATGCATACTGTAGTGTAGAAACAGTCACACGTTCAGTCACTCAGTCAGTCAGCAGGGTCATTATCCTCCCATTAAACAGCTGAGGAAAGAGCTCGAGGGGGATAGCTATTCACTCCCATGCTCTCTCAACACATATTTAAACTGTCCTGTCCCTGCCCGTCTCTGCTGCTGTTTACCCCCCGTCTTCCTACCCTCATGACATAAGACGTCTGATGCCAGAAGACATGGCGAAGTATGAACGGCATGAAACATCAGTCTATCTTGATTGATGACGATCTCTCTCTCTCTCTCTCTCTCCCTCTCTCTCTCTCTCTCTCTCTCTCTCCTCATTGCCTCTATTACTCAGGCACTGTCTGTGTTTTCTTTCGCTGTCTTTCAATCTGTCTGTCTCTCTTTAACTTTCTCTCTCATTCTGTCCATTGCACATTCCTCCCCTCCGTCAGTGTCTGGGCACGTCCACCCCTGTAGTACTGTTCTGCTGAGTGAATACAATTATACTTTTAGTCTGTGTTTTATATCATTTCACGATCACTTTCTCTTGGCGTTAGTTACTCAGTCAATGATTTTATGGGGACAAATGCGCTGTGTGAATGTCTGTGTGTGGGGCAGGGGGGGGGGGGTTGTCTGAGTAACTGTGTGTGCGTGTGTGTGTGTGCGTGCATGCGTGCGTGCCTGCCTGCCTGCCTGTCTGTCTGTCAGTCTCTCACTTTTGAGGGTGGGGGGGGGGGGGGGGGGGGGGGTGGATAAAGCCCTGCCAGTGCCAGGTTGGAGGGACATAATCGGATGCTGAAACAGGATTAGACCAGTTGACGTTGGGATTATGATGGGTGATATCAGCATCAGATCAGTGTAATATGGTCCAGATTAGCATGTCAGCTCCGCCAATCAAATTAAACATCAGCCTGTTATCTGGCTGATGGGTGTGATGGACGATGGACGAAGGCATGGTTGGTGAGAGGGAACGGTTATTATACTGTAGGATGAAGGAAGCATGGTTATTATACTGTAGGATGAAGGAAGCATGGTTATTATACTGTAGGATGAAGGAAGCATGGTTATTATACTGTAGGATGAAGGAAGCATGGTTATTATACTGTAGGATGAAGGAAGCATGGTTATTATACTGTAGGATGGTTATTATACTGTAGGATGAAGGAAGCATGGTTATTATACTGTAGGATGAAGGAAGCATGGTTATTATACTGTAGGATGAAGGAAGCATGGTTATTATACTGTAGGATGAAGGAAGCATGGTTATTATACTGTAGGATGAAGGAAGCATGGTTATTATACTGTAGGATGAAGGAAGCATGGTTATTATTATACTGTAGGATGAAGGAAGCATGGTTATTATACTGTAGGATGAAGGAAGCATGGTTATTATACTGTAGGATGAAGGAAGCATGGTTATTATACTGTATTATTACTGTATAGGATGGTTATTATACTGTCGGATGAAGGAAGCAGGATAGTGAGAGGGGACGGACGGTACGGGGGAGTACAAAGACGGCTCAAAATGAACACGTACAGTACAAAAAGAAAAAAGGAAACCTCGGTTTGAACCTTTTTTTTCCTCCCATCATTTTGACGTTTTATGATAGGTTGCTAAGCTACCGCATCCGTTCCGATGCTGTAGACAAGGCTGTGTGTGTGTCTGTGTGTGTGTGTGTGTGTGTGTGTGTGTGTGTGTGTGTGTGTGTGTGCGTGTGTGCGTGCGTGCGCTTGCGCATTGTGGAGATAGTACAAGTAATAAAAGACAAACAGAGAGATCCGAGTGCAGGGAACAGACATGTTGCATTGTACATCTCTGTCTTATTGTCTCCACCAGGCCGAAGGCAGGGGAGAGAGTATGTTTTGCACTCCGTCTGTCCGTCCGTCCGTCTGTCTGTCCGTCCGTCTTTCTGTGGACAGCTAATCTCTGGCACCGTTGCCTTGATGGCAGCCACACTCTGCACACACACTCACAGCTGTTTCACAATGGCCTGTTATAGCGCCACCAGGAGGCTGCTTTTAGCAATACACATTTTTTGACAGCACACCTACAGATTTTGTCCAAACGTCATGCAAATTGGTACACAGTCTCTAAATAGCACGAAACGGGTCTTTCAGATTATTCAGACTCCATCCTGATTGGCTAAGATTGCCTTCCAAAGTTCGCAGGACTGCTCCGTTTCCAACAAAATGCCGCAAATCATGAACACATTGTGTGATCTCCTGTGTTCTTTGTTTTAGGATCAGTGACCAGTCGAGGTGCATATAGTGTACCCCTGTGATCAGTGACCAGTCGAGGTGCATAGTGTACCCCTGTGATCAGTGACCAGTCGAGGTGCATGGTGTACCCCTGTCCATTTCAGTTTAGGATCAGTGACCAGTCGAGGTGCATAGTGTACCCCTGTGATCAGTGACCAGTCGAGGTGCATAGTGTACCCCTGTGATCAGTGACCAGTCGAGGTGCATAGTGTACCCCTGTGATCAGTGACCAGTCGAGGTGCATAGTGTACCCCTGTGATCAGTGACCAGTCGAGGTGCATAGTGTACCCCTGTGATCAGTGACCAGTCGAGGTGCATAGTGTACCCCTGTGATCAGTGACCAGTGGAGGTGCATAGTGTACCCCTGTGATCAGTGACCAGTCGAGGTGCATAGTGTACCCCTGTGATCAGTGACCAGTCGAGGTGCATAGTGTACCCCTGTGATCAGTGACCAGTCGAGGTGCATAGTGTACCCCTGTGATCAGTGACCAGTCGAGGTGCATAGTGTACCCCTGTGATCAGTGACCAGTCGAGGTGCATAGTGTACCCCTGTGATCAGTGACCAGTCGAGGTGCATAGTGTACCCCTGTGATCAGTGACCAGTCGAGGTGCATAGTGTACCCCTGTGATCAGTGACCAGTCGAGGTGCATAGTGTACCCCTGTGATCAGTGACCAGTCGAGGTGCATAGTGTACCCCTGTCCATTTCAGCTTCACCTTGTTTCTTATTAGAAGATAGTTGACATTGGCAGTCAGTGTACAGCGGTGGTTCTCAAAGTGGGGTACGGGGACCCCCAGGGGTCCTTGAGGGGACCCCCCCCCCCAGGGGTCCTTGAGGGGACCCCCCCCAGCTAAATGTGTTACTGTTAATACAGCATCACAATAGTTTTACCCCCTTTATTATATGTTGGCTAAAGTAGCAGATGTAGACTGCAAGCTCACAGCGCAAAGATGTTTTTTTCTGGGTCTTCCTGGGGGTCCGCGGCCAAATATATATCAGTCCTTGTCACTAAAAAGGTTGAGAACTACTGGTGTAGGCCTATGGTAGCGCATGTATTGTAGGTTTATTGCATGAACATCACAATTACATTGGTCATTGCACAATTGTATACAATTAGTAGATGCATTGCTTACAGTATGTTAGCACAAGTGCTAATTTTCACCACCTGTCCACAGGAGACTTCTAAAAATATAAATCCGGAAACTCTCCCCTGTCAGGTAAAAAGCTAGAAGCGGCTTCCGCTGAACCCCCCCACGTTGGCAGAGGAAGCTTAGCGCCCAGGATTACATTAGATAATTGACACTGCAGGGTGAAAAAATGGGTTAAAAAACCGTGCGATAAAAGAATGTATAATACAAAACAAAAAAAAAACAAAAGGAATGGAATGGCTCGCACACTAACTTTTTAATGATGATCCATAGTGATTGAAGAAATCTACAGATCATAGTTAACAAAATAAATGTCTTTGCATCTGCTAAACCTCTTAGGACGTTCCTTTTGTTGCATTAGTGAGCGAGGATTCCTTTTGTATTCTTGACCGACGACCACCTATGAAAACATATGAAGATAAGAGGTTTCATACCCCCCCCCCCAAACCCACCATCTATACACACCAAGCTTGTCCTCATGCAGCCTAAAGTGCACTCCTTGCAATGACATCACTGACAGCTCAATGTTACACATTGTCATCTGTATTATGCACTGCTCTCTCTTTCTCTGTGTCAGTCTGTGTGTGTCTCTCTCTCTTCTCTCTCTCTTTCTCTGCACCCCCACCCCACCCCCCCCTCCACTGGGAGGCGGAGCCCAGGGATGATTGAATGAGCGTTTGCTGCCCTGAACTGCGCAGTCACGCTGTGCGTGTTGGATGGCTTTCATAAAAGTACTGCAGCTCAGGATCGATTGTAGGGTGATTGCTTTGTTATTACAGATAATGAACAGAACAAAACTAACCTTGTTACCACACTGGCGGAGAGGTAGCGGCATATCGAATAGAGCCGCTGGGGAAATATTGGCGCTAATAAAGTGACGTTAAAGTGTGTGTGTGTGTGTGTGTGTGTGTGCGTGTGTGGAAAATAGAACGAGAGGTCATAAAAAGACACGGCAAGCTAACTTTGAGCACGTGCACAACTGTGTGCGTGACTTCTGACCCTGAGCATGTCTGAGAACCAACACGTTCCTCGAGTGTGAATAACTACCTATTGAAGGGTGTGTGTGTGTGTGTGTGTGTGTGTGTGTGTGTGTGTGTGTGCGTGTGCATGCACCTGCATGTGTGTGCATATGTGTCTGTAGAGCTTTTTTTGGTTACATAGCGTGCACAAAGCTCGTTCACACATTTAATAAAGGCCTATCGATTTATACTTTGTCATGTGACTCTCCAAGAATAACCGACGCATTTTTGTGGCATTTTTTCATTAATTGAAAATCAGTTTATTTTGTTTATCTCGGTGTTGTCTCAGCTTATCTGTCGTATGCACGGACGCATACATTGGGCTAAAGTCCAATCTCCTATACTGATGATTCTCGCAGCGATTCCAGTGACAATCTTAACGCGCCGCATTCCTGCACACTTTTGAATGGCGCTATCGTCCACCTCTGCAGGTTCTTCCCCCATAAACTTTGCATTCATTGTGCTAATCTTATCTGCTTGTATAATACAGCGGTGTGGTAATCAATAATCCTTGTCGTCTCACTTATTGTTCGGCGTGCGTGTGTGTGTGTGTGTGTGTGTGTGTGTGTGTGTGTGTGTAGTATTGCGTCACCGGGGGGAGTTTCATAGCTCTTATCATAGATTAACACCCCGCCCCGCCCCCCTAAGCCCCCTGGACACAACCTAGTCCCTGACCACTAAGCCCTTCTGTAGGGCTCCCAGGGACGCTCCACTGAGATATAAATCATGACCACAGGGGCATACACGCCTGTGATTGTAATCATTGTACTGTATGTGCGATATGTACTGTATGTCTGTGTGCGTGCGTGCGTGCGTATTGTGTACACGTGTGTATGTAATAGAGAAAGAAAGGCCTGATGTATGCATATTTTGTGCACCAGTGTTGCGCACCATTCTGGCTCACAATCACAGCGGTCAGTTTGTAGATCTGCTATTTTCGGGGCATCAGTGCATGCGTGCATTCTCAAGGTCAGACATTAGAAAGTAGGCCACTGTTAAGGTAGACTGCAGCAACACTGGCACACTGAATTCTCAAACCTTCCATTAGCTGTTGTTACCCACACTGCAACATGTTCGCTGCCATTTACTCTAGACTAAAACATTAAAAAAACATAATGCAAATCCATAGCACTTTGAATATTTATGACATTTATTGATTGTCAATACTATTCTGGCAACGTTACTGTCTGGAAAGGACTACATTATTACACAATCAATACATTTACAAATAATAATACATCATCACTATCAATCAATCCTGAGAGTTAATTTAATGCCCAGGATTTTACCGTTCAATAATATTGTTCATTATTATCTTATTGACAAATCAACGGCATGCATGCATAGCACCGAACAGAGCGATGATGGCCATATACGCCACTTTCTGCTTTTATATTTCATGCTATATTTGCGAGCACAGCGGACAAAAGAGACCAACCACCGGGCCTGGCGCTTTGAGTCTCTGCCTCTCTGCAGCGGGAACAAAGCTTCATTCAGTCTGTGTGTGTGTGTGCGTGCGTGCGTGCGTGCGTGCGTGCGTGCGTGCGAGGGAGAGAGAGGAGAGAAAGGCCTTTCATCTCTGTGTATGTTTAGATAGAAGTCACTGGAACGCAGGGCCCGGTGAACAGAGTGGTGTCATACTGTAACTGAACACACAGCCCAACACAACGCCAGGAGCTTTACAGAGGAAGGGGAACGAAAGCAGATATTGTCACCTCACCAGTGACCCCCCCCCCCCCTCCCCCCTGCATGCTTGCTAACACGTGATAAATCTATGATTCCCTACGTAAAAGCGATTCACTTCAAAGGCCAGACGCGCTGCGCTCCGACAACTTGAGGTCGAACTGAGTGCAGATTCTTGACAACTTGAACAACAAAGTGTGCAACTGTGCACACACAGGCCATAGCCTCAAATAGCTGATGCAGGAAATATATTTGACTCTAAACCTTATTCCGGCTTATTTATCACATATCGTCTTACACCTTGTCATTTCTCCTACATCTCTCTCTCTCTCTCTCTCTCTCGCTCGCGCCACGCACGCGCACACGCACGCACGCACGCATCCACGCATCTTGCTGCATGTTCCAAAGGAAGCGATGCGGGCCCCACCCTGCATTCTTTATACGTTGATTCATTGTTTGGCTAAATCCCTCTCAGTAACAAAAGCAGGGTGTGTGCGCGTGCGTGCGTGCGTGCGTGCGTGCATGCATGCGTGTGTGTGATATTTGGAAATTGAGCGAGAGTGCTGAGTGATGTGTCAATCAGTCATCCATAGCACCTGCCCGGTAGCCAGTGAGATTATTATTCCAGATCTGTCCATTTACCGTGACAAAGTGACCATGAGCACCCTGGGCCTGGCCCGTAACTCTGAGGCAGCATTTGCTGCTCTACAAAAAAAAAATCTTGAGTGTTAATTACTCTGAAAGTGCAAAGATTTACCCGTAAGGGGATTTTACCGTGTAGCTACATGAGAAAAATGCTAACGCAGTGCTTTTGAAGGGGGGGAAAAAAGGGCAGCGCTTTGACTTTGCTGTATATCAAATGTAAAGTCCTAAGTAATCCATTTGTAATTTAGTAGTAGTGAAACTGAAAGTGTTATAAAACACACCAAAGCATTTTAACTGTACAACTGCGGAATCCTATTCATGCTGAACGCTGACATCACAGAGTGGAGCTGGGGGCTTGTCTCACTGAGGGATTGTGGAAACTGCTTGCTTCACCGTTGCCGTAATCTCCGGCGCACCCACCCACTGTGCAATGGAAGTCAAATCTGTCTGCTCTCAGTAATTAGTATCCCAAAAGGTATCAAGGCGTAATCGGGATCTGAAACACATCTGTGTGTGTGTGTGTGTGACTGTGTGTGAAAAGAAACAGACTTTTCACCCATAGTGGACAAAAGGTGCACGCACATCCACAAGTGTGCTTTTTCAGACGGAAATAGATAATAGTGTAAATAATGTGATGTGGGCTCTGCCCGCTATTCCCTTTATATACCTGCCTTTTTGTTTTTACACACTGTTCAACACACCTGACCTGACGAAGGCCGCAGAGGCCCAAACGTGTGTAGGATGCATTGAGCTCGTTTTGGCTTGTTAGTCTGTGTTTTCATTGCAGAGTTGTCCCGTCTGTCCGCCAGCGGTCAGTGGAGAGAGAGAGAGAGAGAGAGAGAGAGAGAGAGTGAGAGAGAAGGATAATTCTACAAATTCTGCTTTTTTTAAGGGCGCAGAGAGAACTCAGAGTTCAGTCGCCGTGGACACCCCCCTCCCCACCCACCCACACACACACACACACACACACACACACACACACACACACACACACACACAGCCCCACTCCCACCCAGTGTCATAACAGCAGCAAGCAAACATCATCATGTGAGAGAGAGAGACGTCTGAACCCTCTGGTGAACTTCTCTCCCCCTGTCTTCTGCTTGTACTGTTGTTTTCCATCTGCTTGCATCTCTCTCTCTTTCTCTCTATCTGTCGTTTTTCCTTTTTGCCCTGTCTTTTCTATCTTGTTTTATTCTCTCTCTCTCTCTCTCTCTCTCTCTCTCTCTCTCTCTCTCTCTCTCTCTCTCTCTCTCTCTCTCTCTCTCTCTGCCTTTCTCCTCCCTGTATGGGGTGACCCACATTAATGACTTCTCCTTCAGGATCTAAAATTTCCCTGACGCAGCCAGTTCCAGCTCCAGAGCCATTAGACTGATTCTCTCTCTCTCTCTCTCTCTCTCTCTCTCTCTCTCTCTCTCTCTCTCTCTCCATCGTGTGTGTGTGTGTGTGTGTGTGTGTGTGTGTGTGTGTGTGTGCGCGTGTGTGCGTGCGTGCGTGCAGCATGTCACTCTCTCTCTCACACTGCTTGACGTTTTCCCCCCTGGGACCACTGGTACTTCTTCATTCAAAATGGCCACCTGTGTCGGCTGGTGGCTTTTCACTGGTATTTCTGAATGAGTCGGCAGAACGTCATTGGCAGTTAGATTGAACCAAAGCCCTGTGTTTCCCGTCTTAGGAGGACACACACACACACACGCACAGCCCCTGCCATAGTGCTGAACTCAGCAGCCAACAAACAGGGTCAGGTGGGGTGAATGCAACATGATCCCACATACCCTCTTCATAGCCCACCCAATGCTCACTCTCCCCTCACTGCATGCCAGGGCCACTCTCTGGATGGGTGCTACCCGAGACTTTCCCCAGCTTTCCTCATCTATTTCGCACACACACACACACAAACACACACACACACACACACACACACACACACACACACACACACACACACACACACACACACACACACACACACACACACACACACACACACACACACACGTTTGGATTTCTACACTTGTGAGGACACAACCTTTTAGGACGGCAGTTTTATAAATGCTGATTTTTAAACCTAACCCTGAGCTTGCAGATCTGCTATTTTCGGTGCACAACTGCATAACACAACTAAGTAGCCTATAAATCAGGCTTTAACTTCATCCCTCGCTCCTGAAACCTAACCTCTAATTCTCTAACCCTATAACCACCATCCTGATTTTTTGTGCGTCAACAAGGAAATCTCTGCATGGAGGAAAATAAACTTTTTTGAGTGGTGCCAACCGCCTCTTCACACTGACCATTATACTGTAACTATAACAATAGCACAGTACAGTACAGAGTACAGTACACACACACACACACACACACACACACACACACACACACACACACACACACATACACACACACACAGCCTGTACTGATCAGTTCACACGGGTAAGAAGTCCCAAAAGTGTTCCTTACACCCTAATTTGAAACTGGCTGAAGGGTGGCGCTAGAGGAAAGGCCATGGGTCAGTTCACCAATTAGATTATGAGATATCTTGTTGTGTGAAAAGTTTATCATTTGGCCTGAGGGAGGAAAGCTAGGTCACGGAGTCACTCAAATAGTTATGGGTAATCGCTAAGGTAAAGCTAGGTCACGGAGTCACTCAAATAGTTATGGGTAATCGCTAAGGCAGGGTTCCCCAATTAATTTTCCATATTTTGACTTGCGTACCAGGCTGGGGGCCGAGTCTGCACGCGCGAGGTTGAGGTCTTGCCCTGAAAATTCATTTTCAGGGCAAGACCCCATTTGAAAAGGATGCCCAGTTTGACATGCATAGGCTACTGACCCCCATTTAATGCCATTTATATCTGGGACCCTTCAAAAAAAAAAAAAAAAAAAATCTTTTTTTTTGTTTGTTTTTTATTCTTCCATGGGCCACAAGGGGGCGCTCTGCGGGCCGCAAATGGCCCGCGGGCCGCCTATTGGGGAACCCTGCGCTAAGGTAAAGCTAGGTCACGGAGTCACTCAAATAGTTATGGGTAATCGCTAAGGTAAAGCTAGGTCACGGAGTCACTCAAATAGTTATGGGTAATCGTCCAGTGAGCATGAATGCAATTGGAAAGTTTTATGGCAGTCTGCCCCGTTAATATTTTTTTTTTATAACTTAAAGGCCTAAAGAATAAAGACCATTGGGTCACCAAAATCAGCATATAGGGGCCATGGTCTGGGAAGCATGAAGGTGCACAGGAAATTCCACAGAAATGCTCAAGATAAGAACTCAATTGCGACTTAAGTGGCCGGCAGGCCGACCGCCATAGCCATTCTAGAAGACCCGCTGCTTGCAGGGCGAAGAAAATGTAAACATCTCTGCCATGCTCGGGAGGTTGATTTTATCTCGCCGCCGTTCTCTTTTTTCTCTCTCCTCCAGATCTCCCCTGCTAGTTCAGTTGTTTTTGTGTTGTGTGTTTACGCCCCCGCCATGCAGACAGGGCTTTGTGTAGTCCATTATCCTTTAACTTCTTGTTTACAGCGCTGACTGCCACTGCTTCGTGTCGTTGTGGCGCGTCTGGCTCGCTAGGCTATAACGCACGCAGGAGCGTGCGAGACTCAAGTGAGCGATCACACAGGCCCTGGGGGGAGTTTCCATCCATCAGTGTCCATGTGTGGCATTGTGAACATGAGTCATTAATCTGTCACTTCAATCCAAGGAAGGGGCTTCTATTACCCATATTTTTATACCTTTTGCGGCCGCTCGCAGATTTTCAGTAGAAGAAGGCTGTTATTTTCTGTGAGCGACACAGTCACATGACGTATTGTACATACTTTCTTGTTGCACAGTGGACAGAGGAGGAACAGCAAAGTCAGTAAGTCACTTTAGTTAACATTGTGTGCGTCACTCTGTGCCTGTCTCAAGTCTCAACAAGCCAAGTCTGCCTAGGACAGACATGGTCCTGTGGCAATACCCCCCCCCCCCTACCTTACACACACACACACACACACACACACACACACACACACAGTCCTGGGGCAAAACGTCTCACCTGTAGTGTAGGTGGCATACAGGGGGTGTGACCCACTAATCTCCCTCAGCCCTCTCTAGGTAACATAAATACCATAGAAGTAAACCTGTAGGTGATGTTGTTGTAGTAGGTGGCCTCTCTGATGAGTGGTTTATTTTACGTTTTAAATGTTATAATAGAAAGTAATCATCATTTCGTAAATATTTCACCAATCTCTTGGTGAAATACTTTTCAAACTATTTTCAAGCATGTCCTTTGGACCTGCCGATGTGAATTATATGTCATTCACACATGGTATGGTTCATGAGAAGACTGTTGCTAAACAAAGTACTAAATACTAGGACTCATTGTCAGATCTTTTTTAATAGCTAAAAGTAGGAGTTGTAATTAATCATAATTACAACTGAGGGCTTACAGGGTTTTATGTTAACTTAACTTAAGTCTGCATGGAGGTTGGCTCATTTAGTTTCTTGTTTTTTGGCTCAGCATCAGAGTGATGTGGTAATCATCTTTAATGCAATCAGCGGCCTTACATCAGACGGGCCTAATTAGAGAATTTATGACGGCTTAACCCATTTTGGGCGGGAGCCCCTTTTGGCGTTTTAAACATTATGTTATAATTTAGCTATTGAAAAATAGCAGATCAACTTGTAGGTCTGCTATTTTTGAAAAATCGTGAAAATGTGGCGCAAATCTTTGAATATATATTTCAGAGCGAACATTTTTAACTAAAATATTTGCTTCTGGGAGGTCCCTGGAACAACATATTTTGAGATGGGGGTCCGTGGCCCAATAGAGATAATTCTGGGGGTCCTTCACATGAAAAAGGTTGAGCACCACTGACATGGAAACATGGGTTTTTCAGATTTTTTTTAGGATTTAGAAGACTTTTTTTTATCGACCTCAGTCCAAAATGAGTTAAGGTCTTTTCAATGGGTTCTAAACTGAGCAACTGGCCCCTTGCTCTTCAGTCTTCACCCAGTAAATATACAACTAACAGGATCACAGGGAGAATCTTCATGATATTTGTCTCTTTCATTTTCTTTAAGAGAGCCGTTAATTTTCCTCTAGTTGTTTCTTAATGAAACAACATGACAGGGACATGGCATGAATTACCATAGACAAGGGAGAGAAGATGCTGGGGAGCTTTGAACCTTGAGTTAGCAGAGTTAGCAGGGCTACTGGTTGAGAATGGGGGATATAAAAGGAAGAAAAAAGCCGATCTACAAGCTCACATCACATTGCTTTGCGTAGTGTTGTGAGTGTATAGATCTGTTATTCTTTACCTGTAAATAACAGGACTAGAAGATCTGCATTTCTTTCAAATTCTTTTCAATGTTTTTAAAACGTGACATGCCCAAAATAGGGGCATGTCAGCTTGTAGATCTGCAATTTTTGAAAGAAAAGTTAAACATTTTGAAAGGTTTCCGCCTATAATGACATCGATATATCGATGCCCGGGGTGAAAGTGCGTAATTGGGCACATGTCCGCCCATGTGGTTGTCACCTGCCAAGTGAGAATGCATGAGAGCTGCCAGACGTGAACTCCAGGCAGACACTTTAGACTAGGTTTACTGGATATTAATGTAACTCTTCCGTGAAGAGACACCCGTACTCCCGTAGTCATTTAAATGTCCTCCGCCGCTTATCCTCTCATTGCCTCACACCTGTCCGGCGCTCGAGTGTCGAGTGAAAGTGCAGGAGAGGAGGGAGGGAGGGAGAGTGGGAGACCAAGCCACAAGGGAGTATTGAGACCAGTCTCGACGGGGACAGTTCTGTCAGCAAGCGAGACTTCAGACTGCTACAGTCAGCTCAGCTGTGCGGCCCAGGAAAAAACAGCAAATACAAAGCTTTGCGTGCATGCGTGTGTGTGTGTGTGTGTGTGTGTGAGAGACATGTGTCTTCCACCTGTTGAACATGAACATGACCTCAGTTGCGCCCACGCTTTTAATGTGCATGCATTCTCGCTTACGTGAGTATGCGGGTCAGACTGTCTTGACCTATGGTGACCTCAGCCTTCTGGGGTTGATTCTAGATGCCCCCCCACCTCTCCCCTGACTACCGGCGGTATAATTGGATACTCACAGCGGCAGCTAGCTAGCAGAAAGGGATCTCTGACTTAGATAATGCTGCAGGCTTTGAAGCATAAACCTCCTGATGGTGCTGGTGATATAACATCTATGGATCATATGAGTGCATGGTATTAATAGGCTGCTAAACGTTTAGCCTCGCTGAATGTCCCACGATGCCTGTCGCAACCTCCGTTGACCTGGCGCACACACTTGCATACCTGAGTGCACACCACACGTACGCGCACACGTGCACGCGCACGCACACACACACACACACACACACACACAGACACACACACAGACACACGACTCAGAGTGTACTGAGTACACTCTACTTGAACTTGAACTTCAATTGAGTTCAGATCACATCTGTGGAACTATAGCACACTGCCACAGCCAGCCAAACAACAAGTTCACCGGTATGCTCCAGGGCTCTATCCTTGGTCTCCTGCTTTTTTTCCCCCCTCTACACGGAATCTCCTCGCAGACATGTTTTTGTTGCCTGTTATGTCATTGCTCAGAATAGTGACGCTGGGGTTCATGTGGTTCATGTGGTTCCAATGTTCCAATTGTTTTGTTGTTTGTTTGTGCTACAATTGTGCTATACGGCTTGTGCAGTAAAATGTATCATTTGTGCTGGTATGGTTTTTGAAAGCCTTTAGACTTTAAGACTGCCAGATATTTCTTTTAGCGATTCTGACATTTGTCTCGGACAATTCTCCAAATACCCTCTGAAATTATGTGTGCAATCAATGCCCCTACTTCCCCAAATTGACATATTCAAAACATAAAGTGCCACAGATTTTAACCTTACCCAGCAAAAAAAAAAGTTTTAATCCCGTCGGTGCCATGCAGTAGTTCCCTGTATTCCTCAATGGTTGTAGTGGAAACAAGGAACTACGTTGACATTCAGCTACAGACGGGATTAAAACACCTATTTATTGAACATATTACAGAACACAATTTCATTTGGGGTCATTTATATTTATATAAACTTTATATTTTGAATTTGTATTTGTATTTGAAGTTCGGTCATTATTAAACACAGAATTGCACTGGCTATTTGGGGAAGTGTCCAAGACTGTGTCAGAGTCAAATGTAATCTGTTACAGTCTTGGTCCAAGGCTATAGGTTTTTTATATAAGCATATTCAACATAATATTTTGCTGTCGTATGCATTTGGAAGAAGCCACTTCTAGGCTAAATTGCTCCAAAATGGTTGACTATACAAGACACAATGACATCCCTAGTCAAATATACAAATATACCCTCCCTTTCAAATATACAAACCTGCAAAAACATAATGAAATATTGTTTTCACAGTGTATAACCCAACACGTACATAGATAGCGCAAACATAGGAATACACTTTGTAACTTCTTATTGTATGTGATCCTATATTATTACTATTACTATTTGATGTATGATGATGTATTACCTCGTGTTTACCTTGCTTATTGTAAATCGCTCTGTATTAATAATCTAAATTGTAAATTGTATTCAGTATCAATCAAGATCAAAGGCGCACCTAAAATCTGTGGCATGGAGTTACAGTAGCTACTGTACAAGACACACGCATGCACGCACACACACACACGTACGCACACACACACACACACACACACACACACACACACACACACACACACACACACACACACACACACACACACACACACACACACACACACACACACACACACACACACACACACGTGTCCACCACTACATAGTCTCTACATGAAGGACCCCCTTGAAAGCGAGATGATGCATCTCAAGGCGTTCATCCTTTTAATAAAAGTAATACTGTATACTATACATGTATAAAAGTAATACTGCATGTATACTATACTGTACATGTATATGCCTTTCCTATTCCATTCTATTATATTCTGTTCTATTATTTTTCCATCCATGACAGTATTGATCAGTATAGGCTAGGCTATGTTTTACTTTGACCTGTCTTTACTGTATACAGTCATTACCTGGCATTATAAAATGCATGAAACAATCTCCCAGTAGATGGATACTAACCGTATACCCTCCACCACCAGGGCCGTTGCTCCAGGGAGAACTGCAAGTACCTCCATCCTCCCGCGCACCTAAAGACCCAACTGGAGATCAATGGGCGGAACAACCTCATCCAGCAGAAGAACATGGCCATGCTGGCCCAACAGATGCAGCTGGCCAACGCCATGATGCCCGGCTCACAGCTACCGCCTATGGTGAGGGGACACACACGTATGAACATACCACAGCTACAGCAATACATGGTGAGATCAAGCACGTGGGACACAGGGACACACACACACACGCACGCACGCACGCACGCACGCGCGCACTCACACATTATCATGTGCGCTGACATTTGTGTTGTTGCCGGCTGCTCATTGTGCAGCTTCACAATTTGCAAAAAGCGCTAGCTTACCGCTCTCTGGGCTCTATTCTACGCATCTTAAGTACCAGGTCTTACGAATTAATGTACAAATTAATGTACAAATTCAAAGATTTGTTGCCGCATTTTCACGATTTTTCAAAAATAGCAGACCTACAAGCTCGTAGCGCGGCACTCGGTGGCGCGCTATGAGCTTGTAGATCTGCTATTTTCAATAGCTAAAGCATAACATAATGCTAACACCAAAAGGGGTTCTCGCCCAAAATGGGTTAAGTAAAAGGGATAGTTCACTATGGAGACACAAAGGAGACTCTTTGTGTCTCCACAGGGAGGCTGGTCATCAAATTATTGTCTTAAGAATGCGACAAAAACTAAACAATATCCATGAATTCCAGACTCCATGGGGTGAGTAATTGTCTAATTGATATTTTGGGGGTGAACTGTCCCCGTTAAGGCATAAAACCTGGTACTTAAGACGTGGAAAATAGGGCCCCCTCTGTGTGTTTCCGTCCACGGCACTTTTCAGTCTGTAACACATACAGCGTTTTGCCCAACACCGCTTCACTCCTGCCTCACCGTCACCTCCCTCCCTAGCCCATGTTCTCGATGAGCCCGGGACTGGCTTCCAGCGCCAGCGCAGCAGCCGCAGCATCCGCAGCCTTTAACCCCTACCTGGGGCCGGTGTCGCCGGGCCTGATGGCACAGGAGATCCATCACAGCGCCCCTGTCCTCATGTCCTCCAGCCCCAACATGAACCAGGTCCCAAACGCAGCCGCCGCAGCCGCGCAGAAGCTACTGAGGACGGACAGACTGGAGGTAACGACAGATGGAATGCACCGACACACGGGGCAGACAGAGGCCATGTGGTCAGAATGAACAGAGCGCCCCTTGTGAAGTCTATATCAAAGTTAGTTAGGAATCAACAATCCACATGAGGGCGAGGGAGGCTCTAATTGACTCATGAAGCCTGAGTGTTGACTTACAAGTGGCCCTTGTAAGTTGCTCTGGATAAGCGTGTGCAAATGCCGAATTGTGATTGTAATTGTAGCAAATGTTGTAAACAATAACAGTCGGTGTTGTCTTCTGAATCATATAGTTTGACTGGGTTGTTCTTACATGGGGTCTAAGAACTGTGTAAACAATCATATCAATACTAGCACAAATGCCACTGTTATCTCCCTCTGCGTTACGGTTTTCATTGTCATCATGTCAGGAAAACAAAGCAGCCTACACATTCTAGATCCTCTGTCACTCAGACTTGCATTTCCACTAGGTTTTCCTTTGACTGTATGGCCTGCACTGCATATACCTATAATACATAGCATACTGTACATGCCACAGATGCACATAACACTGACGAAGCAGATATGCAGCGTGGCAAGCAAGCAAAACATGTGCACGTGGTAGACGTTAGCTCAGAGCTAGTCAGTGCTAATGTGAAAGAAAGTGCTGCCCTCTGGTGTCCTACATGCGGCACAGAAGGAAAGAGTAACAGCCGCACACTGCCTCTTCTCATCTTCTCATGGCCTGTCCCATCTGCCCCGCTCCTGTCCCATCTGCCCCGCTCCTGTCCCATCTGCCCCGCTCCTCCCCCCCTAAGGTGTGTCGCGAGTACCAGAGGGGTAACTGCTCCCGGGGCGAGAACGACTGTCGCTTTGCCCACCCGTCTGACAGCACCATGATCGACACCAACGACAACACAGTCACCGTGTGCATGGACTACATCAAAGGCCGCTGCTCCCGGGAGAAGTGCAAGTACTTCCACCCCCCGGCCCACCTGCAGGCCAAGATCAAGGCCGCCCAGCACCAGGTGAACCAGGCCACGGCCGCGGCAGCCATGGTGAGCAGCCTGGAGAGCATCTTTTAGAGACAACGTTCACTGCACTCACAGTCAGTCAGACGCATGCACACGACACACTAGTGAGCCGTCTTGGATCAAGTCAGTCTCACTGGCAGACATGGCAAAATTATACATATGATAATTAACATAATATAATTCATATATACCATCATACAGTGTGTGCGTGTGCACTGCGCGCGCGCGCGCGTGTGTGTGTGTGTGTGTGTGTGCTAGTAAAAACTGATTAGGCTAGATCACTTGTCAAGGATTCCCATAGACACTAATCTGATGTCCAAATCTGTGGTACTATCGTTTCGGGATTATATTTTTTATATTCCTAATTTACTTACTTTATTTAACTAATGTTTGAACCCAGGTCCAAATGGGGCCTTGATTTGAAGAAGCTTACTATATCAGTGTCTATGGATGGATTCTGCTTGGAGTGGGAAGCACAGAAAGAGCATGTTCATACTGTCCTCGTCTTTTTTTCTTTCTTTTAAAGGCATTGCCTTCTTACAGTAAAACCAATAAGAAAGGTAGGCCTTTAAAAGGTGCTAGTAAGTGTGCTTTTTTGGCCGAGTGAGGCACTTTTGTAAAGTTGATTATAGTTTATACCTTTTGATAAATACGCTGTCTGCTTTTTATGGCGGACCAATCGCAATAAATGTCTGTTGCCTGGATCGCTGGCCCAGCCCACAGGTCTGCAAGCTGCCTGAAAATGAGCTTCATCCAGACAGAGCTCCTGCACGAGGGCTTGATCCCATTCTGACCTGAGATCAGATTCATACGAGGTTTCCACTGGACACACACTGGTCTGATTAACCCATTCTGACCTGAGATCAGATTCTAAAAATGTCAGTCGCTCTTCGATTTTTCAAAAATAGCAGACCTACAAGCTCGTATCGCGCCACTCGGTGGCGCGATATGAGCTTGTAGATCTGCTATTTTTCAATAGCTAAAGCATAACATGATGCTGACACCAAAATGGGTGCCCGGTCAGAATGGGTTAACCCATAGCGCTGTTGGCCGTGGACTTTGTCACGTCTTTCATTCTCAGCAGAAAAAGCACGCTAGGTCCAGGCGCCACAGGCGGACAGTGTGAACAGGCCCTAAGGAAAGAGGCCAGAAGCCACAGAGCGCACAGTAAAAATAATAATAACCTGTATGGGTTAAATTAAACCCTCAGGACTGTGCCACGTGGGGTGATATGAAAGCGAACCAGACAGCGATTATGTACACACACCAGTCATCAGTGTCACAAAATGAGAAAATGTATGGAGTTGTTTGTTTCCTGGTCTGGTTTCGTGGCAGGGTCACTGTCTTGTTCCTCGTTCACCTCACCCCACGAGCCAACAAGCCGATTGAAGCTGTTGGACGACAAAGAGCTACTGTCGGCCTGGTCCGGTGGTCTGTCTTAAGCCTAATTTATACTCTATACACTATGACGGTGTTGCTTGCCAAAAAGATTCTTTTGTAGATCTGTTCTTTTTAGCTAGTGATACCGTCACCCTTTGCACGACCGAGTGTAACTTAAGCTTTATCTGTGACACACACCATTCTCCCTGTACTTCCTCTCCTCCACTCTACTTCCTGTTGACGTTAATAAATCGAGTCATTGTGCTGCAGAAAGTATGTCACAAAAAGAGCCCACGCAGTCACAGCACCTGAAATCACTAGCACTGCAGTTACCATTGTTTAATACAGTATAATTGTTTTCTTTGTATACTTAATGTATATACAGTATGCAGTACCTATAGCAAAGCAGAGAGCTTGGGGTGAATCATTGTAATGTGACACTGACTATGATGTGCACAGTGAAAGAGAAACGTCTGAATTGTACAATGTATCTATTAATTTTCTGTCCAGTATGCTTGGCGAAACCCACGTAAAGTAACGATTGAAGAATTTTGCAATATTGCTGTATATTCATTCATCTTTATGTACAACAGTTAACTTATTGTAGACTTGACAGTAATATCTCATTTGACTGTTCAGCAGTAGTGCTACAGTAGTATTCACACACTGTGCATGCCCTAGTCTTGTTATCCCCTTGTATATTGCATTCCAATGATTTGTTTCTTTTATTTTTGTTTTTTCTCACCTATACCCAAACTGCACTGCTGCCCCCATGATGCACCTCTGCTTGCTGGTTTATGTTAATGCGCTTGAACCCCCATTGGCCCATTGCCATCATGTGCTCGCTGCCTGCTAATTAAGACTCAGTCGGCTGTCAAATCACTGAAGCGACCCCTCGACGCAACCTTTGACCTGGTACTATGACCTTTCACCTTTTAGCTTGGCATGTGGCTTTGTCGTAGTGCAGTGTTTTAACAAAGATACTTAGCTATTTTTGTCGTCCTTGTGTTAGTGCAATGTTTGTTGTTGTTTTTTTTCCTCCTGTTGCTCTGTCATTATTGCCGGTGATAAACTGATGGTGGCTTTTTCCTTTCTTCCGGGCCAGCAAGAGTGCATCCCTGTGCATCGAAACTCACCTCAAACACTAATTCAGATTCAGTAGTTTGTGACAGGAGCCACAATCAATTTATCACCCGTAGCTTATCTAACAACAGCCAGTGAGTGTTAGGGAAGTAAATCTATTTCAAATGGTGGCATGGCTTTAGTCCTGTGTCCAAAGTCAATGTTTAGTGTAGTGGGGCAGCTCAACCAGTTGCATGTATGTTCCTATCCTAGTGCATGACTGATGGGTAAAGGGGCGGGGCTAAGGGTTACAACAGTCTGTGTTAAAATCACCCAGATGATTAGAGTTCAAATGATAGTTCACTCCGTCATCAAACCTTGTCATGAATATTCAGACCTCAAGAATGGTCTCATGCCAAGACATACAATATGTACCATATTATCGCACACATCTCCAGGTGTAATGGTGCCTAGCTTTGTGAATGTCGGACTCATCATAATAATAATAATAATAATTAAACAGCTCATTTCACACCCTTGCCATGAGACCTTTTTCGACATCTGTCACCGGAGTGAACCATCACTTAAACGTGGCTTACATAGTTTATCATGGAGCTAGCAGTGCAGCCTCCTTCTCTCTGTGCTTCTCTCTGTTCCACCTCTTGTTAGCAGCCTTGCTGTTTTATACTAGTTAACGCTTGCCTCTGTTGCACTTAGTCAGCCCTAGCACAATGTACAATGTAATCATCTCAGTGAAGCTTCTTGATAAGTATGGATGTGATATATGTACAGTATATATGCTTGTTAGCGAGTAGCGACAGTAGGCACCATGCTCCTGCTTGTGTAGTATTTGTGTTAGACTGCTGCTTGCTTGCTGATGATGACGATGATGATGATGTTATTGTACAAACAGGATGTTGTGATGTTGTCTCTTCGGTGTCCTCTAACTTAACTACTATTCTTTTTTTTTTCTTTCCCCCCACATTTTGTTTTGCCTCCCTCCTACACGCTGTCTCATCTCCTCCACGCACCTGCCTCTCTGTCTTCTCTCTGTCATCTCTCTCTGTCTCTCTCTCTCTCTCTCCCTCTCTCGCCTCGTCGCTCTGGGCTGACTGGGCAGGGTATCCCCCATAGTGTCATGGCTCCCATGCCAAAGCGGCAAGCCCTGGAGAAGGCTAACGGTGCCTCAGCAATGTTTAACACTGGCATGCTCCAGTACCAACAGGCCCTGGCCAACATGCAGTTCCAGCAGCAGGCTGCTTTCCTCCCATCAGGTATGGCTATACCCAACGCTAACCCAATGATAAGGCTCACCCAACCAACAGGGGAGGGGATAGTGGGTAGATACAGTATATATACGCTCAGCATGGTACACATTCAAAGTGCCAGCCAGAGTTGTCCAGGTTATGAAAGCTTCAACATAACTTGCTGAGCTTTGTATGCCCCTTGCATGGCCGCCATGTTCAGAGTGGGTTTTGGGACGTCTGTTTGTAGTTTACAATAATAGAGCAAGTCACTCCTCCTAACATGGATGCATAGAACGAGTGGGGAATATGTGGGTCTTTGGAAGACGGATGTGATATCGGTTTTGATGCAACATTAACTTAATGACATAATGGTCGTTGGGGGCTTTCAGCTTTGGTGGGATGAATCGGGTTTGGAGGGGTTGGCATCAGTTTGGCTACAAACAAACATGCTGTGTTTAGCTTCCTGTACAGAGCTGCTGTTTTCTTCTCACTTCTGTCTAGAGTGTGTATATAATGTTTAATACTTAGTCGTAATTACTATTATGTATGTATTACACATTGATATGCATTACACTTCAGACAAAAGTATCACGTGACTCTGTCTCCTGATTGCCAATATGAGTTCATCACTTCACCTGTCCAATCACTGATGACTGATGAGCTGTGTTGTGCTGCTGTCCAAAAAATATTAACCTTTTTTTTCCCCCCACACCTTATCTCTCCCCTCACTCTAACGAACTTTGTGATGGGCTGTTTTGATTTCTCTTCCCTTTCCAATCCACTTCCTGTTGCACTGCATGATCGGCAGGCTCAATATTGTGCATGACACCTTCAGGCGGCATTGGTAGGTTCCAGCTTTCCTTCTTCAGTTACCTTTAAGCTCTTTGGCCTGTGACTCGCACATCATCAACATCCAAATGCCAAAAAGAGTGGTTGGTGGCTTGTTCTTGCCAACTGCAGAATCCTACATGTCACGTACTTAATTAAGTTTTGGTCATCCTCGCTCAATCACTTATTTTTAAAGTGGGTTTTGGTGATTTGAGAGTCACGGTGTCAGTAGGTATGTAGGATAATGATGTGAGAAGTTATGCACAAGAACATGTCCGCTAAAGCCTGATTTGTACTATACTATACACTATATGTGTGTTGTGTGCTGGAAATAGCCAATCTACAAGCTTGTAACTTGTAGATCGGCTATTTGTGGCGCGTGCCAATCAGTATAAATTAAGCATAAGAAGACGCAAACAATAGCAGAATGTATTTTTTTTAATTATTATTATTATTTTTACATAAAAGTCTTAAATGTCTTTAATGCACATTAAATTTACTTTTGTCCTTTTTGTTACTTTTCCATGTACACCTGTATTGCTTGACCACCCCAGTGGCTCTGGCAACTCTTTTGTATGACAACCCCTGCTTTGGCTGGTTTAACCTATTGAAACGTCTTTGAAAACACCCAAGCTCACCCGAGATCAGTAATAACTTGTGCCCTTATATCTCCTCTGCCTGCCTTGCCAACCTCATCTTCAAGACTCAATTATGGGGGATTATTTTAAAGCTGTAATCTGGAATTTATTTTAACGAATACATTTGTATTTAGTACTACAGTATGTACATCTGCTGTGGTTGGAGGAGGTGATCTCCTTCCATTGATAAATGTAGCCCCTGGTGTTAGAAAGGACACCTACTGGTCGACAAGTAGTACTACCTGAAGTTCATAAAGTGTAATGTCTTGATTGGCCAAGCAAGCTGCGAATGCCTCTTTCCAGAGCGGTATAAATTTGGTCTCATGTGGAAGACACAGGTTTTATCCCGACTAGGACATACAAGTAACGGATTGCAGCATTAAAGGCACAGCATGTTTTAAATCAACTGCTTTCTTGGTGTTTAGTTACAAACTATAAGGTCCCTTAATTATGTGTTTATTCTTTATACCGTAGTCAGTGGTTTATTCTACACAGTTACTGCGACTACTGTAGTACCATAAACACACTGGCATGTGATTTTTGTGAAGTCATATTTTGTCATTGTTGGCAGAGGAAAGGAAGGGAGATAGTTAAACTGAGACTCCATTTTACGCCCCTTTGTTTTTTTGTTTTTTTTTCCTCCTTCCCAATTTGCCTGGTACCTGTCCTACATGTGGCTACACACTGCGCCTCTTTGGATTTTTTGCTTACGTGATTTTCCCTCCCCCCAAAAAAAGTTCCCATGATGCACGGTGGTACTCCTGTGTCTGCAGCCTCCGCATCTGCCACAAGCCCCTTCGCAGCTGCCTCCGCCAATCAGGTTTGCACTTCTGTCTCTCTCTCTCCCTTTCTATGTCTCTCTCTGTCCCTCTACAGCCCCTCTATTTCTCTCACTCTTATCTTTCTCTGTGTGTGTGTGTCCCTCTCCCTCTCTCTCTCTCTCTCTCTCTCTCTCTCTCTCTCTCTCTCTCTCTCTCTCTCTCAATGCACATGGTGAATCTGGGATGCTTCCGTCTGAGAGGGGGTGGGCTGGGCTGTTTACTCCCTCCGTCTGAGAGGGGGTGGGCTGGGTACCTCCGTCTTGTTGGCCTTCACTTTTGTACACAGCAAAGTCCTCATGGTTAATTTAACTCCAAGGGTCTACACAGCGTTAATTTAGTTACATTTGTACACTCTTGGAGTTAGACTAACACTGTGGATCTGACAGTGCATCACTGTTCAACGTCATGTATATACAGTACATACTACAAGATGCTACAAAATCACATATACAAGCTGTAAAATCATACATTCTTTTGAAACTATTTAGGCAATATTTAGCTTGACAAGTTGAATGACGTGTCTGACTGTGTAAAAAAGCATACTGTATTCAATCTAATGTGTTTTCCATAATCTAAACCTACTTTTGTCCTTTCCCATTCTGAGGACTCTTCCATATCAAAGTTGACTACCAACGAATACATGCATTTGGTATGTATGAGGTAGATTCTTCCATTTCGTTTTAGAGCCATTTGCACAGTTTGTGCTGTTTGTGCAGCATTGCAACTATCTGTGCCTTTGGTGCTTGGCTCTTGTTTTGTCCCTGCTGCTGCTTACGGTGGTACAAAGCTTTACCCCATTCCTAGTTCAGAAAATAACTCATCGTTCCTGTAATCTCGCTCTAAATTGCCATCAGTTGGTAAGAAGCTTGCCCCATTTGGACTGCAATTCTGTTTGTTATTGCAAAGCAGCGTTTTGAATAAGTGAGTTTAAGTGGATAACATGACCAATGAGTCTAGATGAAATACTGTTCAGGGTTTGTTTTTTGTTTGTTTTGTTTTTTTAAGTCCTGGGTTTTGAAATGTAAAGAGTGGTGCAGGTCAACAAACTGGAGGATGTGGATTTGCATGGGGAGCCACCCTACTTACAATTTTCCCTCACCCTCATCACCCCACTCTCACCCGCACCCCATCACCCCACCCTCACCCACACCCCATCACCCCACCCTCACCCACACCCCATCACCCCACCCTCACCCACACCCACACCCCATCACCCCACCCCTCTACCCCGCTCTCCTGGCCAGAAGTCAATGTGGTGCCTGATTAGCGCTTGAATGCACTGTGGCAACTTGTATTGAATTTTGCTTCTCTGTCATTTTCAACCTTTTCAGCAATGAACTCATCACAATGTCAGAAGATGTGCTTTAAAATGTCTTAATTCATATTAGATATTTTGACTGGCGGACATCCAAGTGATTTCTTTTTTTCTTCTTGTTGTGTTGGAATATTTCATTTGATTTCTGTTCTTTCTCCACCCGCAGATTCCAATAATATCTGCAGATCATCTGAATAGTCACAAGTACTTGACTCAAATGTAGTTCCTCTCAAGAACAGTGAGTTTCTATTTCAATCCCTACCCTCTCTCTCTCTCACTCATTTCATGACAAAGTTTCTCCATTTTGAGTGAATCAGATTATATTAGTTTGAGACATGCTTGCTTGAGAGTCAGGTTGCCTAATATTATGATATGCCATTTGCTAGAACTTGTGTGCATGTAATGTAGGTTGTATATAGACATCTGCATTGTATCTGCTAAGAACCTGGAAATCTTAAGTCTCGCCAAGACTCATTTTAATGAAACTCCTGGCTTCTTTCTTGTCTTGCAGATCAAATGAATGTGTGCTGGCACCGTCCAAGCCAAAAGAGTTCAGCCTTTATGTACATAACGATCAGAATGTCAAGCAATGGGACAGGAGAGACTGCCATCTCTTAGCTGGTCCACACTGATGGTCTCGTCATGCATGTAAACATCTAGGGTGCAACACATGGTGTGGTGCCATTCACCCACATATCAACGTCAAAAGAAGAGCCAACCTCACCAACCTCTTGATTGTCAAAGTCAGCGTCCAGCTAAGCGAACAGGACATCTGGGTGCCAGGATTTGTCTCTCTTGCCCTCTGTGGGGACATCCATTCACACCATTACACCTTTTGTGACTAAATCATAGCACTCAAATTATTCTAATTAATTACTATTACTGCACAGTGCACACAGAGAAGGTTAAAGACCATGGTTACATCTGGAGTATAACATACAGTGCTGGTACGTCTGTAGACCAAGAAAGATTTTTGCTTTACATTTTAATTTTTTTAATTTTCTATTTTTATTTTAATCGAAAGCCATATTTCATGGTTTACAAGAGAAATGCAAACATGCACCTTGAATTTGAATAAAAATCTAAAAGGCACAATATATTTTAAAAAGGACTTTTATTTGGCAACATGATTTACTGTGTACAGTATTGTGTTTTTATGGCTACTAGTGAAACTAGATGTTGAAATGAGGGTCTTGGACGTATGAATGTTCTGGGTAAACCAACGTACAATACCTATGTACCTTGAAAGCACAGCCGGGCTAGCTTTTCTCACCTTGTCATATGCCATGGAGGCCATACAGCTAAAACCAGAGTGTTATCTCAACAGTGTTAATCTGTTTACCGAAGGTATGTGTTTTGTATGGCTATTTTTTTTATCCTTTTTTTCCTTCCTTTTCAAAAATTTCTGAATTAGTTTTTCTTTTCATTTTTTACATTGTGCCATTTCTTTTAGTCATTAGTTGTAAGAAATGATTTCCTTTCCACAATTTTAGCATTATGTTTCTTTTTTGTTTTTCTTTAAAAAAAAAGAAAATTAAAATGGAGGTGCCTTCTGGGTTAGTTTTTTTTTCTTCCTATCCTTTTATATTTTTTGTTTTGTTTTGTTTCTTTTTACATAGACTAAGTGTTGTATTTATCTTTTGAGATAGTCCATCGACTCTAAAGCCTGGTGAAGTTATGGGTGGTGTAGCTTCAGTTTCCTTGTCCCCCTCCGTGTTCAAAGAAGGGGGACTCTAAAACTGTCTGTAAAAGAAGCACTGGTGAAAAAAACATCAATAAGACCCAAAGGTCTACTAACTAGGTCATTTAAACCGCATGTGCACTTGAATGAAATATTTTGTTTCTTGTCACCCTGCTCAAAATTCACCTCATATATTATACAGTGCGAGTGTGTGTGTGTGTGTGTGTGTGTGTGTGTGTGGATATAAAAAAAAAATATATATATATATATATATATATATATAAACCCTTTAGTGGAAATACAACACTTATTTGAGTTGTACTTTCACAACAAAGATTACTTTTCTCATTCACTTTTCGATGGAAAACCAAAGCACAGATTTTTTGTTTTTTTTGTAATTCACGAAGGGTTACTGAAGCTTGTCCTAAGAGAGTTGAAACGTTATGGGGGAAACCCGTTTTATCATTCAGTCGACTCTCAGTTAAATATTCACTTCCCTTCCCCTTTTCCATTTTGGCAGAGGTGCGTAATAATGTGTCTTTACTGATTGTAATGTACCTAACAAAGCCTTAGATTATAACTATGGGTCCCACCCTAATCAAATGTACCTTCAATCACCATGCAGGTAAAGAACACCAATGATCTTTTATAGTTCTTAAAACATACCGCTTACAAACATTGTTTTCTTTCTCTTCCTCTCCTCTCTGTCTATGTAAAAGTAACACTTACTCTTAAATTTCATTGAACTTATGTGTTATGTACTACTTAAGAATTTGAATCTATTTGAGGTATGTAGTTGTAGATTTTATTTAATTTTTTGCCTTACTATATATTACTTGACAACATTGATATAGCTGTTGTAGATTTTGAGGTAGTATGACATTCATAACTTCTTTTTTGTTTTGTTT
Source organism: Protomyctophum parallelum (assembly GCF_964188405.1). NCBI lineage: Eukaryota > Metazoa > Chordata > Actinopteri > Myctophiformes > Myctophidae > Protomyctophum > Protomyctophum parallelum. Next base: position 43,269,907 of record NC_139709.1, on the reverse strand, counting down.
TTCAAACCATATAAATGATAATGTATTGAGTCAGTTTTCAATATTCACTTCGTTCATATAGCTGGATGTCTCTTTTTTTGTTAATGTTACATTATCAATTAAGTTTGTTGATCAAAGACTTTTTGATACAAGGAATGAGATCAGTAGAATTGCTGCAACTGCAGTGGCTGCAGTTACTGTCGTTAAAAGAAAACAACTAATATTTTAACCAACTTAAATTCTCCTTGTAACATGTCAAGATCATGTTTGAAAATATATTGTATTGAAATATAGATTGTCCATGTTTTAGAGTAAAAATTATTTTCTACTGTATCCATTTCAAAAAAAGAAAAAGATATGTATTATTGTTTTAATATTTCTTAAGTTTGCCCTGAATGTCAGGCCAAAATGAACAGTGAGATTGACGTGTCTTTGGATGTTTGGAGGGTAGTGAGATTAGGTGTATGAAAGCAAAGACTTTGCCAGGTCGGTGAAGTCAGTAATGCTGCAGATGATGAGTTCTAACCTAAGGGACGAAGGTTGACTTTTTGCACTTCTGTATATAGTCAAATGAACAGAGAAAAAAAAAACATGTATCATATTGAGATATTATTTTGAATAAAAAAAGATCTATAATTATAAGGAATTTTGTTAGATTAATTTAAATTCTTAAATTAGAAGACCAGCTAAAAAAATGCTTGCAAAGAAGGGCACTAGTTTCTTGGCCAATGCATTCAGAGAAAGCTATGCGCTTTTTGGCTTATTTTGTCAGTGGTTAGTATTGCCAGGGAATGTTGTAGGGGAGTAGATATCCCCGTGTCATGCTCACTCCCACCCCACTTGTAGGATGACATATCAAATGCTGTCCATATATCAGTTGATGGACTTGGTCATGCAGTATTGCTGCTCCCATGAAACTATCTGAAATCGTATTTATATTACAGTTTGATTTGACTGCATGTAAAATAACAAAAAAAAAGTAAACAAAATAAACTACATAGATATCTAAGGAAAGTTAATGCATTCAGACTACAAAATACACAATAACATATATTTTTTTTCAAATGACATACAGTAGATAACATCCACAACAGGGAGAACTAATACTTTGAAAAACAAGTCATCTTACTCTTGTGTGATATTTTCCAAGCAGCCATGATATTTAAAGAATAATTAAATATTAGCACCCATCCACCCCAGATATGTTTCTCTCATCATAGCCGTATAATTACAGTCTATGTTGATTCACAGGACATTGTTCTTGCTACCGTAGCTGTGCACTCAGCAGGTGAAGGTTCACCACACCAAATAATACCACACTGGCAATTAGTCTTCAAAGTGAATGTAACCATCTCCAAGTTCGAGGTCGCTGTACAGTTGCTATGGAACCAAAGCACCATTTTCTCCAAAACCAAGCAGGCTGCTGAGCCGCTTGGATAATATGTTCAGTCCCTTGACTTGAACCAAGGTTTTTCCTTCCCTGCTGGGGGCACATATACGATTTGACTGCTTTTTACTTGTAAGTGCAACCACCATTTACATATTTGCTAATAGTTGCCACACAATAATGTAATATTCTGTCTTCAAATTGTTGCACATTTTATTGTTGCCATAATGACTCTTGCTGTATGGATAAAAAAAATCTGAATAAAACAAAAAATTATTTGCTCATGCAAACCACCTGTGGTCACAGTTTGTGTGTAACCCAGTCCTCCTAGGTTATAAGGTATACATGCTAGTAGTTTTCCTATAATTAACATGTTTGGGTTGTTCTGCGTTAAGTATTTCCATTTCAGGTAACTTTATAACCCTTCTTATAGTAAATTCCAAACCATTGCAGTACATTAAGTTTAATTCCTGTGTTCCTGTGTGCCAGCATGAAGTTAACAGAGCACTTCACCCATTTTCAACATTATCTTCATATCTTCATATAATTAGTCCTCATAAAATGGAAATATTTCTAATCTGTGTGGCATTGATGGGCTGTGGACAGTTCAGAAAGCCTGCCTAGTGCCTACCAATGACAATGACATAATCATGGGGATTCCAAGCAAATGGAAACTGCAGCCTTTCTATTCCTGCTAAGTTATCATGCTGAAATAGAAGCCATTGTTCTCTTGCATTAAAAAATATATTATATTGAAAATAATTATTTAAATCTGTTTTAAATCTTTGAAATGATCAAACCTGCCTACTGATGATGTCACTGGTGTCCAAAGCTCCTGCGAACGAGTGAGGACCATAGACTGTATAGGACCTATTAAAGACAGGTTGAAAATGCTATGTTTTAAAGTATTTTATAAAATTTTGACAATTTTACCATATTAACAATAAGTCATAAGTCAAGGCATGAGCTGTTAGATACTGCTAGCATTAACTAAAGTGGAACATAGTTACCTTCAGTTGTGTAATTCAATGGCCGATTGAGCAGAATGCGAAAACGAAAATAAAAGCCTGGTATAGGCTAGGTTTACAATTATGCCCCCACTTCAACCTTTATTTTGTATCCGCTTTCAAAGTGGTTCGTCCTTTTATTTGGCCTTTTCCTTAATTCCTCCCATGACAGGCGACCCTGTGACCTGTCACTCACTGTAGCATAGCAAAAGCAGCTTAATGTAACTGTGCTTTGGATGCATGCACCCGCATAACCAATTAAAAGGAGGACATAGCCTAATGAAGTGAGTAATTAACTTTTTGTAACTAAATTAGCAAATTAGCATTGGAGAGGAAAACAAGAGGGGAATCCGAATCCGAGACCGAGACATAGTGACCGCAAGAGCACTTCTCGCTATAGTTACAAAACTAAAAAACAACAATTTAGCTATGGTCTCCCTGCTGTTTCACAACCACAAACATTTCTATTTCACAGGTAGTGGAGGCCTAGGTATATATAATTGCTTATTGCTGTGAAGTTGTGAATGCAACTTGTTCCTGTTCGCAGATGACTCAGCACTGCTAGTCTCGGACAGGAACAAACTGCAGGTTGAAAAGGCCCTCAGCTCTGAACTCGGTAGAATCTGCACCAGGCTCACTGATAACAAACACCTGGGGAAAACTGAATCCATTCTCTTTGGATCAAATAGTAACCTCAGCAAGGCAGATGGCTTCTTGGTTAGAGTTGGTGACAATATTATCACACGAAAAGATGAAATTAAATTACCTACCTAGGTTCCATCCTGGAGGCTAATCTTTCCGGTGATAAAATGGCCACCAACGTAATCAAAAAGGTCAACCAAAGAAAAAAAGTCAACCAAAGAACAAGATTCCTTTACAGGATCTCCTCACTGGTCAACAAAAACACCTTGAAGACCCTAACAGGAGCCCTAGCTCGTACAGGATATTATTATTAAAATGTTTTAGAATAGATACTTTTATATTCTGGTATAATCTAAAGCAGCAACAGCATCAAATAGTTACAAGAAAAACACAAAATAGGTCAAAATGGGCAGATTTTTTACAGCCCAAAAGGCTTCCATTGGCTTTCATTGCGTTGAATGATTGACAGCTGCCAAGATACGCCTGCTTGGTTTACTTGCCATTGAGGCTAAAATCTCTCAGCCCCAGAGCCAATAGAGGGCTGTGCTCAGCCCTAATGCCCGCCTCAGACCGTGAGGTCATTGGCTTTTCACCAATCACAGCACCTGCTCGTGTGTGGTTGTTTATGATGTGAAAGACTGGCGGGTGGAAGTATTTTAAATGAAATAAGTTTATTATTTACTTTATAATCCGTTTTGTCCCGTGTCCGTGGAGGGGGAAATGAAGTTAAGAGACTGGGAGCATATCGTCCATTTGGGATATAACAAAAGGAAAGGAGACAAAATACGTTTGTTCTGTGAGTTAATTCTTGCTTGGGGCAGACAGCTGACCGTCACACCGGACCCACAGAAAGGTATTGTGGTCTGCTTCATTCATCTCACAAAGTTAAGACACACAATCGCTGGTTTAAGTTACGTTGGGAAGAGAGAGAGATAGGCTGTGTTTGTGTTGTGTTGTGTTGTGTTGTGTGTGCGCGCGTGCGTGCGTGCATGTGTCTATGTGTGTGTGCCTTGCAAGTTGCTTTCATCTTTATTACATTCCAGTTGCGCCTGTGTGTGTGTGTGTGTGTGTGTGTGTGTGTGTGTGTGTGTGTGTGTGTGTGTGTGTGTGTGTCATTAATGACAGTATAAGAGCAGCTATCTGTACATAGGCCTGTAGTAGTGTCATTGCTGTACTTTGATATCTGGAATATGATGCTATTGCTGCAGGTTGAACTAGTAGCATATAGTATAATGGATGTCTTATAGCCCCCCACCCAAAATCACTGCCAGCCGCCGGTAGTGGTACCACAGCACCTCAAAGGCCCTTAAAACAAGGCTCCAGACTTCCCAAAACAAACTGGTCAGACTCCTACTTGGCCTCACCCCACGAACCCACCTCACCCCTGCCCACTTTGACAGGCTGGAATGGCTTAGGGTCAGAGTACAGCATCTTGCAAATGGGTCTGGTCCACAAGATTCGCTACACCACCAAGATACCCATGTACCTGTCTAAATACTTCCTTAAGTTAACGAAGTCCACACCCACAACACCAGAGGGAGTGCAACAAACCATGTGCAACCCAGATTTGGCACAAACAAGGGACTAAAGTCTTTCCGCTCTTATGCAACCAAAATGTGGAACACCCTACCAACAGTCATTAAGACATGCAAATCCCTTGACTCCTTCAAAACCGCTCTCAAAGGGCAACTACGGACGGCTGCAATTCGAAACTGGCCCCCGTAGAATCTGAATCCCCTCCCGCCACCACCCACCTCTTTTTCTCCTCACTGTATATGTTTCTTTTCCCTTTTTCACCTCCTTTATGATGAATTCCTGTTCTGTTCTTTGGCTATATAGAAGTGTCTATTTGTACGTCTCTAAATGTTTTGATGATTTGAACATGGTGGACCCTCTTGTAAACAAGTGTAATGCTTTATTCTTTATTGGGTCGTCCATTCACAGTTAACAGTCTTTGTATTGAGTTGTGCTTGAAATGTACTGTAATTCTGCAAACTGTTAATAAATATTTCAATCAATCAATCAATCAAAGTTGTGCTGAAAGGAAAGCACAAATATTTTGTGTGTGGAATGGCTAGGTGCTGGAGCTTATGAAGTCACAGTCTGAACTAGAAAATTCGCAATTAAAAAAAATTGCAGAGTGTGGTTGCCGCAGTGGCTTACATATGACCCTCCCACTAATATTGCCACCCAATTACAATGTCGCGTCACCCCTGTGATCATGCGTAAGTAATTCGGAGGGGATTTAACCCCCAAAATTCATGTTTTTGCGACAAACGGTTACATTTCTCGCATTTGCGGCGCCCCCTATGGATGAAAATGGAATTGCTTTTATAACTTGGTTGATTGATCCACCCCGGACATGTGATTCAAATTTGGGATGGATTGGACATTCCGTTCGTGATTTATGGCATTGTTTGTGATATAGGCCCCTTCTACTAACTTCGGAAGACGATTACGGCCGAACGATACGCACTACCAAAATTCTGCAGTTGGTGTTTTAATCAGATAGGTCCAGAGATCATGTGTGCCGATTTCTGTGAGATTTGGACAAAATCTGTAGGAGGAAAAGCAAAAAGTGTTTTGGACAAAATTCAAAATGGCGGAAAATCTATCATGGCGGAAATGGGCGTGGCCTATATGGGGAGATGCGTCATGACCCAAGGAATCCAGGGGGGGAAATAATTTAGATTTTACGACCTACGGTTCAAGAGTTATAAGCCAAAACGTAAAGTTATAGCGCCACCATGAGGCCCATCGATAAAATTATAAAATTATAGGTTAAATAATTTTAGTGATAATGTTGAATTTATCCTCCAAGTTTTGTAACTATAGTGATTACAGTCTCCGAGGAAAAAATATTTTTTTTGCCTTTTCCCATTCATGTCAATGGGGAAATTTAATTCACTAATAAATTCATATCAATTAAACTATACAACATTTCTCTTAACAAAATACAAGCACACGATTCCCAATTTTTGACATATGGCTCAAGAGCGTACAGTCAAAACTGTGGGAGGTATAAAGCGCCAAACTTTGTCTTACTCCAGTAAAATAATAATACGGAATAAAGTGTTACAATTACTAGAGTCTGGTTGCCCTTTGGGCAACCACACTAATTAGAGGAGTCATGTGCTATGACTAAAGAAATACAAAAGAATCATCAAAGCCTACTATATAAAAAAATCACACACGTGTGAAGTGAGGGGCGCTCTTATCATATCATACATCATAATTTGCGTCTTCACTTATGTGACGGCCTCAATGTTTAAACACTCAAAGCTGGGTATAGGAGGGGCTAGTGCCCCTCAAATTCTATAATTATTATTAATGTATTTATTTTTAAATGATGTTCTTTAAATGCAATGCTTAACTGTGCTTTGTCAACAATGCTGATTGCTATTTGCTATATTGATTGATTTAATTGAATATTATGAATACTTGAACAGTTTTCATAGAGGTCAAGTAATAATGCTAAAACACAAAAAGTCATGATGGCTTCTTTCCATTGTGGTCCTGTGTATTTAACAAGACATACTTTGTGAAGACATACAAACAAGCTATCGTCAATACAGTAGCAGTAAAAGTAAAGTAAAAGAGCAGTAAAAGTATATTTACAGAGAAACAGTGAGGGGTCATTTATTTTGACAAGCTAGAAGACTTCTCTAAGTCCAGTTGCAAATTGCAGACATGCAGACAGGTGTTCATTGTCTACTCTTCACCATGCCGAAGGTGTGTGTGTGTCCATCCGTCTGTGGACAGCTAATCTCCGGCACCGTTGGTTTGATCGCAGCCATACTCTGCACACATACTCCCTGAATGCCACAGCTGAACCTCTGCCTCAAGGTTTTCACATTGGCGTCTTATAGCGCCACCAGGAGGTCGCTTTGTGCAATACAAGTTTTTGGACAGTACACCTACAGATTTTGTCCAAACATCACGCAAATTGGTACAGTCTCTCTAGAGCCATTCAACGAAACAGGTCTTTCAGATTTTTCAGACTCCGTCCTGATTGGCTAATATTGGCTTCCAAAGTTTGCAGGATTGCTGAAATTGTGCATGCACATTCCCACTAGGCCCAGGAAAAAATGCCACTGGAACATTTTCAACTCAGCCTCATGGTGGTGCTATAACTGGCCGATTAGTGTTTTTACCTCTAACTGCACGGATCTGTGTAAAACTGGAGGAGGCAGACATATGTAAAACACATTTTCTAATGTTACTCCTTCAGATTTTATGAAGCAATTAATGTCAAATGTTCGCTAACATAAAGATATATGATGACAAGAGCGCCGCTCATTTCACACGTGTGTGATTATTTTATACCGTATATATTTTCATACCATGACACATGAATAGACAAAGGAGACATAGTAGGTTAAGCAGCAAAAAAAACAAAAGGGTAATTTGTTGTTGCTTTTTCAAACTAGTAACCAATGAAAAACCACTTGGGCTACCCTGAGGATATGGAACCAGTTTCTCCAGATTCTGATGTGATGACAAATGTTAGGTCTCTGTGGCCCTTGTGTTTCCTTGTGTAGTTAAAATGTTTTACTGAACGTTAAGGGAAATGTAGGAAGAAACTCTGCAACTGTAAGCAAATATGGATATGCTCAACAAAACATTGTCCAGACATGTCAGACTTGTCATCTGATTGCTGATTCAAGTTTACAGTGGAGTTCCTATAGCCCGAATGGACTGTCTCTTTGTCATTGGCTAGTTGGTTGTCAGGCAACCACTGAGGCGAGGAGATGACATGGCCTCATTCTCCAATATACTTAAGTTAGGTAGTTTTGTCTCAAAATTATTCTTAAGAAAAGTAGGAGATTCATGGCATGTTCTTAACCAGCAGACTTAACGGTTTGTACTGTGTTCTTAACTTCTTATAATGATGAATCCCATATTTTCTAACTTGAAAGGGTGTGTCAGTTGATCCCAATTAGCATAGGTAGATACTGCCTCACCAATCCTAATTAGCATCCCAATTAGTATCGGTAGTCGCCCCACCAATGCTCAGAATGGCTGCAGGGCGGTGTGCAAACTCAAAGCTGCACTGCACATACTATTGCACACAGACGCCATGAAGTTTAGAGAATGAAGTCAAGAATGCCTAAACTAATGTCTGAAGAGGGTGAAACACCATACTACAAGAAAACATCAATATTTCTGCCAAGGTTCTTCTGCAGGAAGTGAGAAGCAAATTATGTCATTTAATATTAGCCATTGGGGCCGCGGCGGCCCAGGGACCCTTAGGGCCGATTCATACTCCTATTTTAGAGCAGAATAAAAGTCGTTTCGGCTACGTAGAGCCTACAATGTGACGTCATTTGAGGTTCGGGGGGGTGTAACGCCCTAAAGTCGGCTCTTCGGTGCTACTATAGGAGTATGAATCGGCCCTTAGTTGGCCCTCAGGGGCCCTTTGGGCCCCACAGTACTGGGCGCTATGAGGGGGGAAGGGGGGCAAAAAATACTGGCCCCGGGGCCCTCGTGGGGGTTAATCCGTCTTTAAGCTACCCATATCTTTGTTTCAGCCGCCGTCACAGATCAGGTACTGCTATGACAACTATATTTCCCTTGGGATACATGAGTCTGTGTGTTTGTCTGTCTATCTATATCCAGTATATTATGTCTGTTGTTTGGGGGGGGGGGGGGGGGGGTCAGTAAACTGGTCTGGTATTTATATAAACTCAAAATAGCGATTCTACTGTAGACCACTAGACCATGTCAGTGGAATTTAATTGCGTTGCTAGGGAACAGCTGTAGTGTACATTGTCCAAGTGTATTTGCTCTTTGCTGTCAGCTACTGATATTCATACTGCGACAGGAAATAAACGTGGGCCCAGCAGGCAGCAGTTCACTTCACACTGTTTATGTATGGTTTTTTTGGGGTGTTTTTTTAAGTGTGAAAAATGTCTAGTCGCGTCACAACCAACTGACGAATCACAGCGCGGCCGCCCCTCTAGCCTATGGGACGTTGTAGACTGTTTTTCTCTGTCTGGGTGACGGTGCCTTTAAGAAAACGGAACTGAGAATGTGGGCAGGAAACGCCAAAGCAAGAAACGAGAAGTAGTCACGCTTTCCGATACCGTTGCACAATACATGCAATCAAATAATGTGCGTCTTTTTACGTTGCTAATGTCAAGGAACGCGGATTCTTATCAGAATCGCGATCGTGGGGCATCGCAGACCACCGTCGAAAGCTTCCCAGGCGAAGGAGGATCTGACCGAGGCGGCCGTTGCTTGTCGCCTTCCCCTCCTGCCTGCTTTGAAAACATCGGTGCGGCCAGCGGGTGGGATCGCGAGGAGGATCCGTGGAAAGGAGGCGCCTGCCTGCTTGATGCTCAACAACAGCCATGAGGGAGTATAAAGTAGTTGTTTTGGGTTCGGGCGGAGTCGGAAAATCGGCATTGACTGTCCAGTTCGTGACCGGATCGTTCATTGAGAAATACGACCCCACGATAGAGGACTTCTACAGGAAGGAAATCGAGGTGGACTCGTCTCCGTCGGTTCTGGAGATCCTGGACACGGCGGGGACCGAGCAGTTCGCCTCCATGCGAGACCTGTACATCAAGAACGGACAGGGTTTTATCCTGGTCTACAGTCTGGTCAACCAACAGAGCTTCCAGGACATCAAGCCCATGAGGGACCAGATCATCCGCGTGAAGAGATACGAGCGAGTGCCCATGATCCTGGTCGGAAACAAGGTCGACTTGGAAGGCGAGAGAGAGGTCTCTTCCGTGGAAGGGAAGGCGCTGGCCCAGGAGTGGAATTGCCCCTTTATCGAAACTTCTGCCAAAAATAAAGGATCGGTCGACGAACTATTCGCAGAAATTGTCAGACAGATGAACTATACCTCTGTTCCCAGAGGCGGCGGCGGCCAGTGTTGTTCATGTGTTGTGCTCTAAAAGCAACAGTGTGCGCGGCTGAATGAAATCATAATTTCTTTAACCCGTTTTCATAACCTGTTGATAACTCATCATGTCATTGGTGTCTTTGTGGGCAAAGTTGGCTTTTGCGAGTAATGCCATCTTTCCCCACATTATGGTTGTCTTATTGCACACAGAAATTGACTCCAACAACAATCGATTATGTAAATAGCCTGGAAAGTGTTTACATGACAAAGTACTTGAATGTTTCAGTTTTTTTTTAAATAGCTTTGTATATGACACTTCTCTGGAAATGTGCCTCAATGGGAATGTCTTATTGTAAAACCTAAGAGAGACACGTATTTTCTTGTGATGTTTTTGTTTATTGTAGAGTTTGTACTGTTACACTTCTTCTGGGTGGGTCCATCTGCGTTAGAGGTGGGATTTGACAACTCCTTTGGCTGAACAGAGATTGGTCACCTTTGTTTAGGCCAAAATGGAAAGGACCCCCAAACACCTGACCCCCATTACTTCGTATATCTTCAGTTTATCAGCCACCACTCGAGCCTTGGATAGTTCACCCCGTATGGTTGCTCCACAAGTTGTTTTAAGAGGAACTGAAATTATTACTGTAGGTCCACCTAAAGATACGGTGTGTTTCAAAGCCATGGACTGTGCACCTTGTCATTTACGCCCCATCTCTGCTTTGGTGGAAATTGATTTATTAAGAAAACTTGCACTTAGCTGACGGCGTTCCTCCTCAGTATGCACAAACAAGGACCTTAGTGCATTGCTGTCGCTGCATGGGGGACGACGGGGCCCCATGCTGTCGCTGCATGGGGAACGACGGGGCCCCATGTCAAGTGCCTTCCTAAGAAAACTCCTGTGACTGTGCCAACTGACGAGTCCTATTTCTTCTGCAGAGCGTGATGATGGCAATCAGAACTTTTCTCGGCAGTTTTCACTAAACAATCTATTTTCACTTGTAGTCAAAACGTGAAAGAGCCTCTTAATTTTTTTACCCTCTTGCAGTTAGGAAGTTGTGCTTGCCTTGTAGTCTTACGATTTCATGTAAAAATCAGGCCTTCTCTTTTCTAGTGGTACTGTCCGGTCCACCAAGAACAACAGGACTATTATCTCAAACCAGTTTAGCATTTTGTTCAGTGAATGGCAAGCCATGTCGTCTGTATTCTTTTTCCTTTTTTTTAATGTGACATTTTGACTCAACTGTAAGTTTGTTCATTGACAAAACCCTCAATCATGCACCTGTCTGGTTTAAAATACTTTTAATACAAAGGCATTTTATGTAAACACTGTGTGTGTTTGGTTTTAATGCGTATTAGGTGACTACATGTAAGAAATCACACTGTTATTGAATATCAGTGTTTTATATCCAAATGTCACATTGTAATAAACACCACACTAAACACTGAGTTTAAAAAAAAATCTATATATATATACATATACATATATACAACTTGGAGGCCATTGAATGTCTATAATGATTGTAGCGCCAGACCATGCCACTTGAGTGTTATTACTAGGTCAAATGATTTGGCCAAGCAAGTAGAAAGTGCTTTCAGTGCAGTTGTTTGGGTAGCGGGCAGGGTTTCCAGTAAGTGTGTTTTGGACGGTGACAGTTGCTTCCCCTCTTCCCGCCACATGTTTTCAAGGAGGTGGAAAGCAGGACAGAGAGGGCTTTCTGTGACTGCACCCCAGCTCAATCAGCCAAACACAGACGGCTGTTTGTAAGCTGTTCCTCAGCCTGGCCAATGGGCTGCTATCTGAAGTGTCCCCAAACCACACAGAGTCATGGTCAGGTTACCAAATCCAACCCATCTGAACGGTTACTCTGAAATCAAGAGCGGTTACCTTTTATACTATTAGAATGGAGTAAGTTCTTATCTGGCCCTTCAAAGAGAGGCAGTGTGATAGTTTTTGGAACTATTTCAGTGTTTTAAAAACAGGTCTTCTACACATTTAACTACTGACTCAGACAACCTCAATGATCAGGGTCAGTGTCGGGATTTGTTTAATACCACTGTTTAAACAAATGCACTGTGCACCAAAATAAGAACTTCTATTCTATTTCAATAACCATTGTTTTTCCTCCCCTCATACCTAGTGTTCTTTGATAGGCCTGTAATGGCTCATGCAAAGTGTTACTGGTTAATAAATAAATAACTTCTTTGCCCTTGCAAGTGGAGAGAGATTGTTGTGATGCACTTTACAATTAGCTATACTATAGCTGTAGTCCCAGTGCACCCACATTCTGCAGCTAATGTCTCATTGAAAGAGTATAGGCACATCAGTGGGCCTCATTTTTTGTCAGTATATTTCCTATGATTAATCCGTTTTGATCATTCTTAACTCAAAACAAGATATTACCTAACAAGTTGAGCACTGTGACCTAGGTTTAATCCACGAATCTCTCAACAACCCCCTGTGTTATTACAGGTTGAAAGCTTTGACATAAACACATAATGATAATGTATGTTTTAATTGTTAGATGGGGCAATGTGTTCATGTAGACTAAAGATACATGTAGGTCTATAGAGCAACTTAAAAGGGCCAATGTGCTAGTTCTCAATGTTACTGTTCAAATTAAGCACCATTGTCTCTCGCAGTGCACAATCAGAAATCACTTCAGCATAGTGATGATATAGTAATAGTAAGTGACGTGTTACGGTGTAGTGAACCGGGTACCATGGAGTTGAAGGTGAGGCAACACAAGCTAAGTGTGTGCATTCCTTCAGTGGTGCAAGAATTGTCAACAAAGGTTAAGGAGTAAAAGGGATATTGTACATATTCATCTGCGTCCCCTGACAAGAATGTCCCACCGGGCCAAGAATCTAACATGGCGTCCATGCCTGGAGGGCCTCACTCATGTGATCTGGCATGTGCATTCAGCATGGCAGTGAACCCCGTCGTAATGCTCACACATTCCCTCTAATGCGTCACGACATGCTCTATATATCCACCAAGCCAACCTACACAAACCATATAGACTACATTACATCAAAATGTGCATCTCCATTTTTAGACAAGGAATCTCAACCGCAGCGCATGGTTTGTGTCGGAAGCAGGATAGGAGCATTGTTGACCATTCACTTTCACCAGTGCAAAGTATCAGTATCATCATGCTGAGATTAATCATGGCGTCTCAGAGGAGAGAACAGTCACTGAGTCACAAGGTTATAATACTGGCATTGGGGAGTTATTGAGCAGCAAAATGCTATCACACATGCCATTCTGATCGCTAAATCCTCTGAAGTAATCAAGAGACATTCTTCCTATGAGTTTGGACTGACCTGGAGATTGATTATTTCCTGGAGGTCTCAAGAGTTCACAACTTTTAATCCATTTCCGAGTTGATCATATTTGATGTTTGGGTAGTTCAAAACCAAAGAAACGGCATTGGAATCACTGTGATCCTAGAATTACCTCTATGACAATGTCAATAGAAAGTTTGATTCACTCAGATAAGGATTAAATGTTTGGAACTCTGTCTCTTGGGCCAAGTGGGGATGACTAACAATAAATGAATAATGTTTTAGTGAGAGACAGACAAAGATTCATATTAATCTTCAATATTAAAGTTCACAAAAAAGAATCCCCAACAGATGTTTTACTTGAGCATGTTAGTAGCAAAACCCTGCTGCTTCCCTATCCTGAACTCTCTGACCTGTAGCAGCAGTACAATACTGTACGTATACAAATCAGCTGACCATCTATTATCTCTAACCCCTTTAACCCCCTGTCATTACATTATTGGTCCATGTTTATGTTCCGATAACACATAACAATTGTTTAAAAAAAAAAATCAGTTTACTTAGCCTCTGTACTTGACCACTTTTACGCTGGCATCCCTATTTTGAGCCTGTATATATATATATTTTTTAAATAGCAGATCTACCAGCTTGCAGTCGCAGTGTGACGCGTTGAGCTTGAATATCGGCAACATTTCTGGAAAATATTTGAACATTCTCAGAAAGTATTTGAACATTTTAGAAAATATGGCATAAAGTGGTGTTAACAACAGCTCGTTAACATGATGTTTTTCTATCGTTTTGTAGGAAAGGAAGGGTGGAAGAGAGGGATACTTCCTGTCTTGCTGCAAGTTCTGCTCAGGTCTGTGAAGTGTTGCACCACACACACACACTGTTCCTCTTATACATAGACATAGTATACATAGAGACATAGCTAGATAATAGATGGTTTGACATGGTCAGGGAAGTGGTCTGACAGGAAGCCATGACACAGGGCACAATCCCCTGCCCAGTCACCACCATAATGCATATGCAGCATATCATCACTGTATGGTCAGAAAAATCTCCATAATATGTCCATATGTCAGCTTAAATAAATAAATAATATTTTATACTTATAATAACAACAGTGTTGTGCAAAAGTAAACAGTTTTGGACATACAGTACGGTTTTCTGCTCAACAGTAACGATAACTCTTTGTATGTGTCGTCCAAACTCGAAGATCACACTATTTTAGAGATCAGTTGTTGTTTAAAAGTAGTGTTGTAGAGGAAAACGTGGATATGGCGGGGGGGGGGGGGAGAGATGAATACGTTTCATTTGTGTGTCTGTGGTGCATGCGATGACTCGCTGTGTAATTTAATTTGAGCCGAGGAGCCAGCAGGATCATGTGACAGTAACTTCGTTGTCACGGCCAGTTATCCGCAAGCTGTGTAGACAGACAGCCTTAGAATGAACTGGTTGCAGTTGAAGGAATCATCCCATCTCTTCCCACAGATGATAAGTGAATGGAGATACTTGAACAATCTAAACATTACTAAACCATATGAAAATGGATCAATTCACAGCTATAGCCGTCGATTATCTTCGTAGTGATAATTCAATCGATTACTTTTTCGATTAATGAAATAATCGAGAAGCGCCGTTTTGGGGATTATAGACACAAAAAAAATAGATTGTTTTACAATACAATTCATCTGATGAACCACTTAATCACTGTTTAATTATACTTACTTGTTTTCTAATTAAAAAAATAACTACAAAACACATAGATTTGCTATTTTCCATATTTCTGAACATAGATTATTCTATTAAAATCCATGTTTTTACATTGATTATTTTGAATAAGTAGAATAAGTTCACGCGGCCTTATGAGATATGATTCCAGATATCTGGACTCATATCTGTTTATGTCCTCTATGTATCCAATGCAAAATCACTGTTTTGCAACGATAGCTGCTTTGTAAATGCAGAGAAAAGAGGATGTGTTCTTTCTAGAGGGGGGGGCCTTGT
Organism: Protomyctophum parallelum; assembly: GCF_964188405.1. Taxonomy (NCBI): domain Eukaryota; kingdom Metazoa; phylum Chordata; class Actinopteri; order Myctophiformes; family Myctophidae; genus Protomyctophum; species Protomyctophum parallelum. The sequence continues at coordinate 43,254,744 of NC_139709.1, read as the reverse complement.
TGTTACTTTACAATGTGCTAATTCTTTGAGGACATAATGGTCTGTCCAAAGTAAGCAAACACTGGCACTGTTGCCAATTTCCCCAGTCCACCCCCACTGACCCGCTAGGCTTTTCATAATGAACATATGGAAAGTCAAGCCAGTCTGCGTGCTCACTCATCACTGTGACCTTTAAGGAGGAATTAGCCAATGAATAGTTGAAATCGCCACTGTAGCCTGGTATTTCAGAGCAGAGAGGAAGGACTGGAATCAGCCTGTAACTCACAGAAACTTGAGACTGACTTATTTAAGGCCAGCATTCATGTGAGATCTTATTTGCTATTACCGTCTATGAAATATCAATGCATCTAGAGTGAAATGTTTTAGGAGTCTGTATTTAACATACATAGACCCATGGAGGAATATACCTGTACAGTAGTGTGACTGATACTGTATTATAATCACTGATATGACCCATGGTCTGCTTATGAAAATACAGTAGGCCTACACTTCTATTTGCTATATCCTTGAGAAGAAGAAAAAGTTGTATTTTATGCAAGAAGCTTTTAATTCTATAGAAGCAAATCAACAACAATATTACAATGCCTTCCTCTTAACTGCAAATGCTGTATGTTTTATTGTCCCGAGGACTAATGGTTGTAATACTCTCGGAATTATATAATAACATTATTTTCATTCTGTCTCTTCTTATTTGGCTCTGGCTTGAGACAAATGCCCTGTTCCCTTTACAGAGGGAACAGCAAATGGCCAATGAAGGTACTGTGGTCATTACTGTTGTCATATATCCAAGTATTTGCCCTGAGTCTCATATATACTTGGTCTCCTATGTCGAGCTGCAGAGTCATGCCATTGGTGGCTGTCTCATGGCGGTTTCCAGCCGCATGGTTGTACACAGTAACAATCTGTACTCCATTCTTCATCAGTCGCAGGCCCATCGAGCGTGAAGAGACATTGTGGCCTGAAAAACTAAAGTAGTAAACCCCTCTTACCGGAGTCGTGAAAATACCTGTGGGAGATGGACGCGGTAGGACAAACGTAAATGTGACATAAATATACATTTTAGATCATTAACAATGTCTTTTTGGTTTCCCATATCGTTTCAATGTGATAAATGCGAATCTACCTGTTTGAGGGTTGTAAGCCCCGCTGTTTGCGTATACATCTTTGTAGGTTAATGTGATGTCTGTGTTGTAAGGTCCGATGTGGCCACCGGCGCCGCCAATTGATGCTCCAAAGGCCACCCGCCTCCCTTTAGTGAAATAAATGAAAATCAAATGTAGTAATATGTATTGCTAAGTACTTTTTACACCTATCTAGATTCTGTCATCTGCATGATGTCACCCATCCTAACTAGCAGGAGAAATGTTCAATGTTCACATCAGGCATTGATCTTTTCTTCCCCTTGCTTGCTCCCCCCCCCCCCCCCCCCCCCCCCCCCATCATTCTTATCCCTTTCTCTTTTATGGAAGTAACAAAATCAAATTTCACTATAATAGTCCGACAGCCAATAGTCCGACAGCCAATGGTCAGACAACCAATAGTCTGACGCCCTAACAGCACCACTCAGTTCAGACGGGTCTGATTTTAAACTCAAGATTCGGTAATTGGAGCACCCATACAGGTAAATCAACCCTTGCACAAGATACAATTAAGTATGTAGTTTTCACATTCATTTGCTGATTTCTACCTCGGATCTCTGCTTTCAGTTGCTCCACCTGTCCTTCGCTGTCTCTCAGTCGGGCCTCCAGCTCTCTCAGGATGGCAAAGAGTTCAGAGTTGCAGCTTTGCAGAGTGCTCGCCTGGCCTGACTCGACTGCTATTTCATTCTCCAAAACCTGCTCTCCTTGCCTGTCCGTCATTTGTTTGACCTCTTCAGACTTTTCACTGACCTGCTCTGTGTACTGAACCTGGGCCACACATATGTGGCAGGAGGCTAAAACCAGTAGAGCCACTGAGATCTTCATCTTTCAATTGCTTCTGTTTCGTCTTGAGTTTCTAACCACTGTGCATCATATTATATACGACTGCAACAAGGAAGTGAACCCAAAAATAAGTCATAAAGTTAGTTAACAATTGGTAATAAGTGTTGAAGTAATCATGTTTTCAGAGCTTTCATACTCATAAAACGTTAAGGTATGGCAGGGAAATATTTTAGCAGTGTAATAGCGTCTACGTCTATGCCAAAGCGCTGGCACCAAAAGAGAAGCTGATTTGGAGCCTAGGATTGGGCTCTCCCGGGACACACACGAGATAATTATTTTTGTCCTAAACCACACAGGAAGTTAACAGGGATTCAGGCATTTTCTGCTCATCTTTGTTAGAAACATGTTTAATTAAATACAATGTGCTCCAGGATAACCTTTGATACAGTGTTTCCACACAGAGCGTACTGTATGTGGTCATGGGGTGTTAACCAAGGTCTTCAGTGTGATGACATATTGTGGTTGCCTCTGGTTCCGTAGTGTTCAGTCAGTCAAGTGAGAAGGAGTGAGGGAGAACATAAGAGAAGCAGTCATTTTGTAATGACTGCTACCAGCCAGCCACACAGAAGGAATGTTGTCTGCAGAATACGTTTCTGTAAATGTAATCGGACCTTAATCTCATGCTTTACAGTGTATGTAGAGGTCACCATTGTTGTTGTTATAGATACACTAGCACCAACCTCGTTATCTGACTATCACTCTTTGGACTTTGATAAGTACGATGTTACCGATTTGATAATAACAGTTTATAATCGCCCCAAGATAATGGCTTACGAGAAACAGCAGACGAATGACTGAAAGAGAAAAGCAATAAGGAGGTGAAGCAGAACAAATTGCGTCCGTGGTGGTTGTTTCAGTGCATGTGAAGACATTGCTCTGTTGTTGAAAGACAAGGCACAGTGTGTTGTGAGCGAGATTGACAATAGTGTATGTACGAATGTACATCGTCAAGGTTCTTGATTCTTGCGCAACAGTGCTGGGGGTGAGTGAGACTGTATAGCGCAGAGCGTGGATGAGTCACTGTGGTAGGTACGGGGCAGAAAAAAGGCCTCACATCCTGCGACTGAAATAGACCGAGTGGGAGGACACTGGAGAGAGACACAGCGAGCTCTCAGCTCCCCCACATGCATTCAATACCTCATCTTGTTCAGTTTAAGTGAAATTGAACGCGTGTGTGCGTGTGTGTGCGTGTGTGTGCGTGTGTGTGTGTGTGTGTGTGTGTGTGTGTGTGTGTGTGTGTGTGTGTGTGTGTGTGTGTGTGTGTGTGTGTGTGTGTGTGCGTGCGTGTGCGCGTGTGTGTGCGTGCGTGCGTGCGTGCGTGCGTGCGTCTTGCGTGTGCACATTTATATTCTATACATTGTGCATGTAAATAGCTATGAGTAGGTGTATCCACGTCAAAGCATCTGAGAAGAGTAAATGCTTGCAAATGTAGTCTGAGTAGGCGGTGGGCATTATATGAAGATGCCCACCCCCCAAGAAAAAATGAAAGAAAGAAAGATGAAAATATAATTGATATGATTTGATTGCGATAGTGCCCAGTATTCTTCAGACACTATTAAATGACAACTAACCTTAATTTCCAATGCAAATCGAAGAAAAGATAAGATCATAAACCTGTATTGATCCCTGGAGGGAAGTTCAGGCATCATAGCCACAACAAGTGAGAATGAGGTACAGGTAAAAGTCAAGAACCAAATCAATATGAATGAAAATAACATTGTTAAATTTACATTGAGTTTAGATTCTGGCACTAAACATCTGCAGTACTTAGTTTAGACTAGTCATTGGTTAGACCTCTACAACCTATCTCAAACCCTCACCCTAACCCTAACCTCCGACGGGGTAGCACACGCACACCTAAACCTAACCTTAACCCTCTCCCAACCCTTAAGCCTTAACGCACCCCTCACCAACCTTAATCCGGTCGTTTTAACTTTTAACGCACCCCTCACCAACCTTAATCCGGTCGTTTTAACGCACCCCTCACCAACCTTAATCCGGTCATTTTAGCGCACCCTTCACTAACCTTAATCCGGTCGTTTTAACGCACCCCTCACCAACCTTAATCCGGTCGTTTTAACGCACCCCTCACCAACCTTAATCCGGTCGTTTTAACGCACCCCTCACCAACCTTAATCCGGTCGTTTTAACGCACCCCTCACCAACCTTAATCCGGTCATTTTAGCGCACCCTTCACTAACCTTAATCTGGTCGTTTTAATGCACCCCTCACCAACCTTAATCCGGTCGTTTTAACGCACCCCTCACCAACCTTAATCCGGTCGTTTTAACGCACCCCTCACCAACCTTAATCCGGTCGTTTTAACGCACCCCTCACCAACCTTAATCTGGTCGTTTTAACGCACCCCTCACTAACCTTAATCCGGTCGTTTTAACGCACCCCTCACCAACCTTAATCCGGTCGTTTTAACGCACCCCTTTATGTCTAACCAATGCTATGTCTAACCAAAGGATGCCCGCATGGGGTGGGCTTCTGAATGAGTTCACATATACCGTAGTCTATTAATAAATATGAAATATCAGCTGTGAATGATTATAATAAATATCACCAGAATATTATTGAATATTCAGTACACATTCTACAGTCTATGGTACACACAGGCCCTAGCTTTTCCACCAGTTGGTTCCCAATGGGAACCGGTTCAGTTCCAGTTGGTTCTTAGCCCATGAGCCAGAGCTCCAAAATTGGAACGTTAATTATGAATTGAGTGTGCAAAACTATACCTATATTAGATTGTTATCACCATGACACTTCCCCAGTTGATTACTTACACAAAGACAATGATTTATTGTATTGCAAATTCTAAATATGCAAATGAGGCATTATGTAGGAAAATATGCAAAATAATAGAAAATATGAAAAAGCTACTACTGTGGAAGGGTTGTCAATGTATCATGTATTAATTTACTTATATTGATCCTATAAAAAATTTATAGGTTTAGTTTTTTCCCACCAATTTTGGCTCATGGACTAAGAACCAAAAAGAACTGAACTGGTTCCCATTGGGAACCAATCGGTGGAAAGGGGGTCATAGAGATGAGAAAGCCAGGAGATGGCATACAATATAGTATACAGTAGTCATCTCTCCACTAGAGGGCGTTCAGGCACAGCTGAAAAGCCTCTTCCAACCATATTAAAGGTGACTTGTGTTTGTAAGCAGGAAGATAAGTACATTGTAATGTAATCACAAATGTGTTGTGCAAAAATTGTGAAAATTACAGATCTACAAACTCACAACGCATAGATCTGTTATTTTCACTATTTTTGTAATCAATATTATTAATTGTTTCCTTTATTAAATGATTGATTATTGATATTTTTTATAATTGATTAAATCGATTAACTGACTGTTGCACCTATTTGTTTATTTATTTGTTTGTGCAGTCATAGAGAGAGTTTGCTCTGGATGTCAATAAAAACATGTTCTTTGGGGAAAAATAAGATTTCACCTAATCCATTTTACAGTGAAGAAGTTTGATACCTCTTAATCACCACCACCGCATTCGCCAAAATATTTACAAGGCAAACTCTTGTACAACAACTGTTTTTGTTGAGGAGATTTGGTATTGACTGAAAAAGGGGTCAAGTAGTACAGTTGTAACTCCATTTTACTAAGATTAGAGTTGGTTAATGCCCCAAAATGAAATTCCACAGTGTAAAACTCCAATTCCAACACTAGATGGCGGTCACTGCATTCTCTGAGAGCTGAGACCAACCACAATAGCCTACAAATGTTCACTTGTCATTTCTGGTGTTAAACTGAGATGACTTTTCTAGGACTAGTTACAATTTACAAATAGGCTACGTGCTGTTTTATGAAGAAGGGTAAGGACTAAGGAGACACACCTTTATACTGTTTGAACCCCTATTGTTATTTGTTGCCCCTGTATGTAAAGCACGTTGTAACTTTGTTTGGAAAGGTGCTATATAAATACATTCATTATTATTAGAATGAAGTAGTCTGACAGGTACATGGGTATCCTCGTTCCCTTGAGTATATTGAAGACCAGGCCCATTGCATGTTTCTGTACTGTGTCGTCTACCCTAGCCATCCCACCCTAACATAATGAGCAGGGGTTAGGTGAGTTCTGGTGTGATGCCAAGTAGTAACCTGACCAGTTTGTTTGGAGAGGTCTGAAGCTTTGTTTTTAATTCCTTTGTGGTGTAGTTAGAGTACCATGAGGTGCATGCATTAGACAAAATAACATTGGATAAGCTAGTGCTCCAGCTAGTGTCCTCCTCAGTGTCCTCGACGGTAACGGGTCCGCTCGCCCCTTTTCCAACTCGCCCCAGCGAAAAGTGAAGACGGCTCGCCCAAGCGAAAAAATCTTGTTCTTTGGTTGACTTTCCTGATTACTACTGTTGTTGTTTTTCATGGGAAAGATTGTTCTCTAAAATAACCCAGGTAGGTAATTTCTTCTTCCCTTGTGATAACTTTGCCACCCACTTTGCCAGCAAATCAGGCGTAGATTTTACAGAGTTCGAGCTAATAGTCTATAGTAGCCAGCCCATAGAGGCCCATTGTGAACCCGGACCAGTACACCAAGGTTTTATGTTAGAAATGTTTAGTATGGGTCCCCAGCATGTAGAAACTGCCATGCATACGTTGGGCAATTTTCATAATATGTGATCATACCAATTACAACCTATAGAAGGCAAAATATTAGAAATTTCATCATGCTTTATCTAGCATCTGATGTGTCAAACTAGGGGGTTTTCATGATGCTGAATCCATTCCAAGCATTAGTTTTGCAAAAAAACACTCATTGGGCTTAAAACGGCCATGCCCACTTGCCCAAATGTGATGATATCATCAATTTGTGATGACGGCATTGGCAGTTTTTTTGTTAATGGTATGGGCTCATATTATGAAAATTGCCCAACATAAATTATGCAAGTTAGCATCCAGCAGTTTCTACATGCTGGGGACCCAAACATTTCTAACATAAAACGTTGGTGTACTCAACATGTCCGGGTTCACTTTTTGGCTAGTAGGCTTAAGGGCTTTTTCAACCTGCAATTTGTCCTTGCCTGAGACTAGGAGTGCAGAGTCATCATCAAGAACAAATTGCAGTCACATCCTGATGTCAACATACAGTAAAGGTCCTAGTATGCATCCTTGAGGAACACCGCAGCTCACTGGGAGAGGGGAGGACAGGGTTCTGTTCGCCTCCACGCTAGTCGATCAAATAGAGTAGGCAGGTGACAGTGGATTGATAACATATTAAACTCAGCATTAAAGTCCATCTCCCATTGGGTGCTCACAATAGGTTTAGGCTATATATGTATCCCAGGTGGAAGCCTTGGGACAGTATTTATCCGTAGGGCTGACATTGTGACTGTAACTGGAAATAGCTCCACCATTGTGCTGTATATGCAGAATATCTCTCTCTAGGTCGTCCTCAGACGAGCCCTCCATCGTCGTTTCCAGTCATCTCGATTCTCCATACATCCGGCCAGTTCGTTGGTACTTTGCACTCCTGCATCGCTTTTGAGTACATCCACGTATGTTAGCGTGGGGCGTCCTCGTGATCGATGCCCGTGTGTTGGTTCCCAGAGCACCAGTTTGCTGGCTGGCAGTTATTGATGCCTTTGGCAGTGTCCTGCTAGTCTCATTCTCCTGGCTGCTATTTTCTGGCTCACTCTTAGTAATCCCTCATACAGAGTCTTGTTAGTGACATGTACAGTCTTGCTGATGTTAAGTACTGCACGCAGCATTCTGGTGTAGCACCCGTCAAGGGACTTCTGCAGGGTTGGTTTCAGGGTCCAGCATTCACTGCCGTATAGGAGAACAGACTCAACTGTTGCGTAGAAGAAGCTGAGTTTGATTTGTCGGGGGAGATTGGAGTTCCATACACTGGTCATGCCATTCAGGGCCCTCCATGCAAGTGCCTTCCTCACTTTCAGATCTTGCTCGGTTGAGTTGACCCATGAGCCCAGGTACTTGAAGTCCTTGACTTCCTTCAGCACCGTGCCTCCTGTTGTTGTGAGAGGTGGATGTTCCGGTGAGATGTTGTAGGTGATAACCTCAGTTTTCTTGGCATTTAGCCTAAGGCCAACTTTGGCACACTCCAGCTCCACTCTGTTCAGGAGTTCCTGAGCTTGTTCCACGCTGTCGGAGAGCAGGCCGATGTCATCCGCATAGTCCAGATCTGTCAGGACTACCTTGGGATGTCGTCTTGACCTCCTTGGTGTTAGGGTGAAGCCAAGATCCTGCTCTCGCCCACTGATGGCTTTCCTGAGTGCATAGTCCAGGACTATGATGAAGAGGAAAGGGGCTAGGGTATCCCCCTGCATTACCCCGGCCCGGATATCAAACTCCTCACTGTTACCATCTGGGGTCACCACCTTGGCCCTTGTTCTTGCATACATGGACTCTATTGCCCGGAGCAAGTTGGGGGGGACACCGTAGGCCTTAAGGATCTTCACCATTGTGCCTCTGTGAATCGAGTCAAACGCCTTTTTGTCGATGAAGCAGAGTACAGCAGTCAAGTTATCCTTCTTCACCTCCTTAATCATTCTCCTCAGTGCCAAGATCTGTGCTACGGTAGTTCTCCCCTCTCTGAAGGCATTTTGGTTCTCTCTCAGGAGAGGGTCGATGGCATGCCGTATCCTGTTTAGTATCATTCAAGTCAGGCTGATGCCTCGGTAGTTGTCTGGCTTTGAGAGGTCCCCAGCCTTAGGCACTGGAATGATGTTGGACAGAGACCATATTTCAGGCTGTTTGTTGTTCATTAGTGACAGGTTGCAAAACTCCAGGGTGAGGTCATCAAGGTCACAGTTCTTTAGGACCTCTGGGGGTATGCCATCTGGCCCAGCACTCTTGCCCTCCCTCACTGTGGATTTGGCCTTGGAAAGCTCACTGGTCGTAAAGGGACCATCTTTGATGTCCAGGATATAATGGGGTTCTAAATGGCCCAATGCGGATGGTGCATTACATACACCCTCAATGTGGATTTGATTCCTATTTTGATTCCTAACAAACAATGAAAGTAGCATTTAAAGAGCCTCTGATTCTGTGCATCGTAAAAAAAGGCGCACATTTTGTAAATTCCATTCCAAGCCGGCTCATTGTGTGTGTGTAGTGTGTTCTGTATATCCTGCTGTGTGTTACGTGTAGGACATTGTCAACAGGCAGGAAGGATCAAGTTTGTACTTTGACTCCTTCCAAAATATGCACCGGCTTTGCTCAGGCTTACATTGCAGATGAGCAGGCGTGTCTCACTAGAGCCCCCAAGAGCTCAGGCCTGAAACAATAGCTGCTTTTATCACCTAATATGTCAGTCATCTAAGAATACAGCTTGACATCATAGGTAACAAGACTACTCGCCCCGTTTCTGTTTTCCTCCCAGAATTTTCCCCAGTGAGGGGTGGGAGAGGCTGGACAGCAGACGGCTGGACTTTGAATTTCTCTAACTATAAACTTTCATGACAGCAGAACAGCCAATAGTACAAATATAATTTATGAAAAGCTACTACAGTGAAGTCTGTTCACAGAAGTTGTTGTAGGATATGTGGGGATTATCTGACGAGGTACCATTTGAGGGGGAAAAACCTTACATATACTAAATAATACTAAATTGTTTATAGGTTCAATATAAGTCAAATAATATAGCCTTTCCACAGGAGTGGAGATCTTTTTATATTTTTCCAAAAAGAATACAAACAGCCAATAGCATATTACAAAGTTATCCCCCTCACTGGGGAAAATTCCGGGAGGAAAATCGGGCAAGCACCGGGGCGAGTAGTCCAGTATTCACATCATAGGTATAGCACACAGTCATATACTGTAGTGCTGGGAATCCCTTTTGAGAACACAGACAATAGCTTGCTATTTTCTGTATGTGGGTGTGTAACCTGTATGGCTGCCTTGTATGTACTGTGTATAGTGTAACTGTACCAAACCTGTCTTTGTAGAGAGCTACACGTGAAGTTTATGTGATGCCGTTTCTGCACAGATATTAGACAGTTGCTTTGGTGCATTCAGGGATGATGTCAAACTCTCCACTAAATAGCCCCACTGTCCCCACATGAAAATCAGCATTCCATCACTAGGCTAGCATTTAGAAGGGGCTGTTTTGGGCCTGGTTTCTCAGTAGCCTACAAGTAAAAGTACGTGTGCACTGTGTGAGTGTCTGTGCAAAAGGAATGATCCAAGCATGTATCTGAAAGCAGCTTGCAGTGAGATCCCTATCCCCAGGCTTAGGGGGCAGAGGCTGGACCACTGCCCCAGCTCTGTGCGGCGAGGGGCTGGACACAGTTGCCCACCCACCACCAGTTGCCTTCCAAGGGCCATAGGAGCCAGGAGAGCCCTCGAGCAGCTGCGCTTGGAGGAGTTTGTCCATTTCCATGGGCTTGCTCTACAGGGATCAGTCCAGTCTAGTACCAACATGGTCTACAGGTAAGATGGATTATGAAAAAATGTGTATAAAATGTCATATACGTTGGATATATTCAGATGACCATATTCATAGTGCTCTGGGCTACATTCTACAGTATTGTGTTGTGTAAGGCACGGATGGAAGGTCAATTTGGTTCCATTTGTAAACACTTTCTAAAAGATTGTTTACGTAGCTGATAGGTGCAACCCGTGCTGATTCGAGCGCAGATGTGACTAATGCCTTGGAATGTGTTCTGAGGGCAGCATTCAATTTCATTGGCCCTCGGTCACATCTGCGATTCGAGCAGGCTATTAAGTGATGCTTATGGTGATAGGAGTAAGCGATACATAGATGGAGTGAGCGAATACTTGACTTGTGAGACATTGCCAAAGCATTGCCCCCAGTTAAAAGGGTTGCAGCCCTGGTTTAGACAACACAACAGTAAAGTTCTTAGTATGCAAAGCACCTGAAAGTGGAGTTGGAGTAGCTGCTTATTACCCCAAAAGGTCAGTCTGCTTGTTAGCTGCACATCTTCATTAATGCTAATAGTGCTAGCTGGGCTGCATTATACAGTATTGTGTTGTGTATGGCATGAATGGAGAATTTAGCAAATATTGCAATCTGTATTATGGAAATATAGAACTATGTAAAATACAGATATTGTAACTTGTGCATGATATTACAGACAACAACAACGAGGATTTAGAAGATGGCGTTTGAAGAGTGCAGATTTTGGCAACAAAATAATGTTCAGACTTAATCACCAGCTTAACATACACTAGTGATTTTATCCGGTTCTTAGTCTACCAAATCTATGACAGTACACATAAGTACAGTATTGCATACGTCTACTCTATACAGATGTAAGTCTGAACTGAGTTTGAACTGAGTCCTAATACAGTGCCAGTGTAAACAGTCTGGGTAATGGTCATTTGTATCATTTATAGGGCATGATGGGAATTAAATGAATTAAACTTTAACTTGGTGCAGCAGGTTTCCTATGCTATTAAATACTTAATGCCCTTTTCATCTCCCAATCAGGGAGACTCCTTAGCACAGCATGATCCAGCTCTCATTACCACCCACAATTATAGGTTTCTGAAAGACACATCAGGAGACGCACAGTAAAATTGTTAGTGTTCATTTAATTCCAAATCGTGTACAAATGAAACCAAATGGACCTTTTGTCCACTCATATGCGTGTGCCCTTACGGGTCAATTTGGTTCCATTTGTGCTTCGGAGGTAAATTAACACTAAGGTTTTTTATTGTGCTCACTGTTGTGTCTTTGGTAACTTTGCCACCCATTTAGACCTGAGGCCAATTCTGAGGCCACTTCTAGTGAAGAAGAGACTCCCACACACCCAGTTACTTTTTCAAGCAGGTGCGAAGGTGATGATAAGATAACATGTTGCTTTTACAACACCTTCTAAAATGTCATTTAAGTATAGCTGATAGGTGCAACCCGTGCTGATACGAGCAGACTAAGTGATACTAAAGCTGATAGGAGTAAGCGATACATAGATGGCATAAGTCCGAATATTGACATGTGAGACATGGCCAAAGCATTTCCAGGGGTCCCCAGCCAAAAACGTTGAGAACCCCTGGTTTAGACAACAGCAAAGTTCGAAAAGCACCTGAAAGTGTTATTGGTATAAGCTTCCCCCCCCCCCAAAAGGTCAGTCTGCTTGTTACTGTGTGTGTGTGTGTGTGTGTGTGTGTGTGTGTGTGTGTGTGTGTGTGTGTGTGTGTGTGTGTGTGTGTGTGTGTGTGTGTGTGTGTGTGTGTGTGTGTGTGTGTGTGTGTGTGTGTGTGTGTGTGTGTGTGTGTGTGTGTGTGTGCGTGCGTGCGTGCGTGCGTGCGTGCGTGCGTGCGTGCGTGCGTGCGTGCGTGCGTGCGTGTGCGCATATTATGTTCTGCCAGTGTGTGTGTGTGTGTGGCATTGTGCATAATGATAGATAATAACCAACCTAAAATTAGACTACCGTAATTTCCGGACTATAAGCCGCGGCTTTTTACCCATGATTTGAACCCTGCGGCTTATACAACGGTGCGGCTAATCTATGGATTTTTACAGCTAACGCAGAGCCATCTCAGGCTCTGAGCTAACGTAGCTGCGGCTTATAGTCCGGTGCGGCTTATAGTCCGGTGCGGCTTGTATATGGGATTTTCCCTAAATTTGGCTGGTGCGGCTTATATTCAGGTGCGGCTTATAGTCCGGAAATTACGGTAAATATAACTGTTATGAATGTGCTCAGTAGCCGCACAGTACTGATTAATTATCGTTTACAGTACACAAAAATGTCATTGCTTTGGTGTGCATCAAAGTAACCTACCGTATTTGTTTTCGTGGTGCCAAATGCTCAACGTTATGCTAATGGTTGTTCCTATATATCTGTTGTCAATGGTGGTAACTGTTATATATATATATATACATTTATTACACATAATTTTCTCAGGCAAGCTCGACAATTGTGACACTAATTTAATTCATAACTGGTCTGATAGCATTATCTGTTACATTCTATCCAGCTTTCCATATACATACGACATGATCCCTCGTATTCTCATAAGTGGTCTTTAATGTTGTTTAATGGCGGGCACGTTGAATAGTAATTCTTGATTGTAAACTCACCCGACTGTGTACACATAACTCTTGTGAGCCTCTGTTAGCCGTCATACGTTTTATTTAGTGATCATTTTTATAACGCTGTCACGTCCTGTGGCTGATGTGTGCTGCTCGCAGAACATCACTTCTATCAATAGTGACTGTATGAGCAGTGTTCTGGCACCCCGCAGCATGTTCAGTGACGGCTCCCCAATAACCTTCTCTGCTCGCCTCTAGTATTCCCCTAAGTACCATTAAGACCCTACATAATGCCGACGGGGAACGCATATAGGGTCACTAGACATGCATGGAGCTGTCATAATGAAAATGTCAACATTCAACAGCGCCACGACTCACACTACACATCTGTTGGATTTGATGGTAGACCTATGTGACATTTAGCTGGAGACGGCTGTGAATACCAGAGTGATGATCGTATTCTGACAGAGCATAGCAGTGGTGGTTCCACACATAGAAAGCCCGTTCATTCATCCCATCATGGAGATTTCCAAAAGTATTTATATTCATTATTTTAAGCGTGTTTAGCCCATTGATTATGACTCACACTAATACTTGACACTACTTTTCCAAAGCATATATCGTGGCTTGTTTGGTTTCCAACTTGAAACCTGTTGAGATGGGTAATACAACATCGCTGTCGGGTGGAAACCTTGTATGTCCAAAACCGTTACTTTTCAGGAAATGCACCGGTAAGCTCTTGTTAATAGCCTACTTTTCATTGGTTAGATATTTATAAAACCCAAAAGTAGGAAAAATTGCTTTTACGACAAAGCATTAATCTGCAACAAAACAAGATAAAAGTATGAAATATGGAGATACAAGGTTTCTGACCGACAGCAACAACATGCACAGTAGCAGCCAGGCTCAAAGCCCTCTCTCCTACCTTTGCCGTCCGTCCCCCACTATCACAAATACAGCAGAAATACCACAATAATTGCATAATAACAATAAACAACAAGTTGTTGTGGCTTCTACAGTATAGTATGTGCATCTAGCCGGTCTATGATGCATCTATGATGTCAACACGATGACGCAGCGGAGTTTTATTCTTGGCCTTCTGGCAGCATGGATAAGAAATCGGATGCTGATCAATCAGATTATCCCCAGACTCTCTCTCTCTCTCTCTCTCTCTCACTCACACTCACACTCACACTCACACTCACACTCACACTCACACTCACACTCACACTCACACTCACACACACACACACACACACACACACGTCAGTCACACACACACACACACACACACACACACACACACACACACACACACACACACACACACACACACACACACACACACACACAAGTCTCACACACAAAGAGCCCAGGCTCTGGGTGGTCAAGAGCTAATCATCAATCAAGTGATCAGGGAGACAGGTAGGCGAGTATAGTTGGTGTGTCATGTGTGGACGGTCGGAAAGTAGATAAGGAAACTTGGTGATGGAATGAGGAAGTGCAGGATTATATAACAGCGAAAGAGGTTAGCTAAGGAGAGGTGGGACACAGAGGATTGAGGAGAGTAGACAAGAGCACAGGGAGATGCAATCATGCAGCGTAAGGTGATGGAGGTGGCAAAGGCCAAACAAAGGGCATACGATGAGTTGTATGCTAGGCTGGACATTAAGGAGAGAGAGATTGATGTTTACAGGTTGGCGAGACGGGATGGGAAGGTCGAACAGGTTATAGGGTGATTAAGGATAGAGATGGAAATGTATCGACGGATGCCAGAAGTGTGACGGCAAGATGGAAAGAATACTTTGAAGAGTTGATGAAGGAGGAAAATGAGAGAACGAAGAGTAGAAGAGGTGACTGTGAACAGAACTCGCCTTCTGCTTGTTCTTGCAGCAACGCAGGCCTGCCAATAATGACAGTAACGCACAGCACCCTCTCGTGTAATATTGCTTAAATCTAAGGAAAGGGGCCCAGGCCGTAGCGTAACGGTCTGGGCACCGGACTGGTGATCCAGTCGCGGTGTGCCGCGGGTTCGACTCCCGAACCCGACACGGCCTTTACCGCATGTCATCCCCCCATCTCTCTCCCGTTTCCTGTCAGCCTACTATCTGTCCCTTCAAAAAAAAATCAATAAAAGGCGTAAGCCGCAAAAAAATCTATTAAAAAAAAAAAAAAAATCTAAGGAAAGGAAGGGTTGTGAGTCACGTGACTGGATGCCGGGGATGCGCCATGGGTGGCAAACATTGCAACGGAAGATGAAATACGGAGCCGGCTGGACCAGCTCATGAGCAAACACTAACTAGTTACTTATTACTTTTTTCTCGCCCCCAGTAATTGCATATTTTGTCCCCAAAAGTCTTACTTTGCATTTTCAACATTAGCAGTTTTCCCTCCCTTTTCTGCAGCCTACATTGTAAAATCTTCATTGTGTACTATTTAACTCTGAAAGGTGTACTGTATAATGTACACATCATGATTTGGTTCCATTTGTACACTCATTTGAATTAAATGAACACTAGGACTTTTCACATGTACAGACAAGTACATTGTTTCCGTATCCGCTCTAGAGTCTAGACTGGATCAGCAGCCTGCCAAGCAACTCCATCCCAACACTGTCTACCATTATAAATAAACACTCAAGCCCACAGTACCACCAAGGCTCGTGAAAATAGTAACTAGTTACTTTTGGAAAAAAGTAAATGTAATATTATTACTCAAAATGTGAAAGTAACTAGTCACTTTATTAGTTACTGGAAAAAAGTTATATTACTGAATGTAATTAGTTACTTAAGTTACTTTCCAACACTGCTTATAAGCCTTCTTTTATTTTCCAGAAGTGATGGTTTTACAATGGTCTCAATTATTCAGAAATAGTGTTCATATGCTTGTCCACTCGGCTCCTTTGACTCCAATGTATTCCACCAGAGTTTTGGCTGCAGTTTGCTACCCATGCAGTGTGACCAATTTGCAGGCTGGAATTGCATGGTAAAGAAAATGACGTCGGCGACTTTTCCTTTTGTTAGATTCCTTGTGGTGAACCAGGAAGTTGCAAAGAATAGTGAGGACAAAGTGAGGAAAATATGGAAGAGGAAGTGTGGAAAGGCAGTTGGTCCAGTGGTCCTAGACCTGTAGAGGTATGGAAGTGTCAACGAGCGGTGGCAGTAGAACTTTTGACTATCATTCAACAGTATCTTGAGTGAGAGGATGCCTGCGGAATGGAGGAAAAGTCACAGTGTGCTGCAGAACGAGGTTGTGGCAACTACAGAGGAATAAAGCTGATGAGCCATACAATTAAGTTATGGGACAGTACAGTACAGTAGAGGGTACAGTGGAGGGACCCCCACACGGTAACTCTGTCATTTCTCAACCGTTTCGGACGCGGGGCGGCTCGCCGGAATCGGGGTGGCACCCTGGGTGCGTTCCTGTGGGTCAGTACAGAGACAGTACAGTATAGTACAGTAGAGGGTACAGTAGAGGGACCCTCACACGGTAACTGTCATTTCTCAACCGTTTCGGACACGAGGCATCTCGCTGGAATCGGGGCGGCACCCTGGGTGCGTTCCTGTGGGTCAGTACAGAGACAGTACAGTATAGTACAGTAGAGGGTACAGTAGAGGGACCCTCACACAGTAACTCTGTCATTTCTCAACCGTTTCGGACACGGGGCATCTCGCTGGAATTGGGGCGGCACCCTGGGTGCGTTCCTGTGGGTCTGGACCGAATCTGTGAATAGACGTGATGGATGGTCCTTTAAATTGTGAACAGACAATGATGTATGGTCCTTTAAAGAGCTCAGGAAGTGTAGCATGTCACCCCACCACCTCCCTTGCCCATCTCCTTCCTGTCTTTTCCACTGCACTGCTCAAGTTTTAAAAATGCCTTAGAAAGTATTTAACACACAAGGCTCCATACCCCGGCTGAACCCAGAAACCCCTCCTCCTGCGAAACGAGGCCTTCACCTCGTCTTTCAGATAGGGTCCGACCTCTATTTCATACGAATGTGCGCTGGCCTGGGGTGAAATATGTAGTGTTTAATAACTCTTGCCGTTATGCCAACATGGAGAAAATGCAACACTCTTAACGCCAGGGCTCCACTGGGCGCGTTGCGTCTCCGTCGCGTCCTGCTCGCGTCATGACAACGTCAACGTCACGCTAGAGGTGCTCCACCGCAGGCTTTTTAAAACTGCGCGTCAGAAACATTTTTTTATACATGACTGGACGCGTGCGTGCGTCAAAAAAACGAACCGGGGCAATTTTTTAGTCACCGAACGCAGCACAACGCAACGCAACGCGGGCAGTGGAGCCACCCTCCATTGATTAAAAGGGAACATTCCCGACGCTGACGGAGACGCGACGCAGACGCGACGCAGACGCAACGCAGACGCAACGCAGACGCGCCCAGTGGAGCCCTGGCGTTAGGGCTGATTAAACACTCAATTCTTCGTCAGTGCCGTGGTACATGCAGCGCATGATAATGACTTGTGCTTGCGGGGTAATCCACAGCAGAAGGAATTGAACACTGCTGTGGAGACATAGATTGGATTTATTATGGAGTGAGAGAGAGAGAGGGAGAGAGAGAGAGAGGGAGAGAGAGAGAGAGGGAGAGAGCGCTGAGAGAAGATGGACGAATGGATGGCAAATAAAGGATGAGAGGGATTACTGCAATAGCAGCGTCACATGACAGCATGTTGAGGAGGTTCCCCCTGCATCATTCCTCTCCATCAACTTCTAGGTATAAGAAGGGGGTCGCAAGGATGAGGAAAACTATAGCTATGAAGCCCCATTTATGGCTGGTTGTGCCCCTTTGTTGTGCCCCGGAAATAGCAGATCTACAAGTAGATTGGATATTTTGGTGTGTGACACCTGCACGCAAACCATGAATCATGCCTTAGTATTGTATAAGAGTCTTCTGAGTGCTTGTGTAAATTGGTGAACGTGTCAAGATAATGGTTTTGTCGAGCAGGGCTGTAATCATGGGACACAACATCACAGAGGTGTCACAGAGGCCCTTATTTGCACGGTATAGTGACTATTATTAGTGAGAGACCCTCTTATCTGTGCCATGCAGAAGTGTACAGACGATTTGTTCAGAACAGTAAACCTTTGTTTTTCTAGAAGGGTACATGTTATCACTAGAGATTCCAGACAATGGAAATCATCATTTAAACCCTCTATATGTCATTGATAAGGGGTACCACATGCCAGGGGTCTATACTTGTTCCCCTTTCTTTTCCCTTCATACCAAATCTCTTTGCTGAAAATAGCCGATCTAAAGCTCACAACGTGTCACATTGCGGCGGTTTGCGAGCTTGTAGATCGACTATTTTCGGCAAATGTTGACCTATTTTTGCAGATTGTTTTCCTATTATGACCGGGCACCCATTTTGGTGTTGGCATCATGTTATGCTTTAGCTATTGAAAAATAGCAGATCTACAAGCTCATATCGCGCCACCGAGTGGCGCGATACGAGCTTGTAGGTCTGCTATTTTTTTAAAAATCGAAGAACGACTGACATTTTTAGAATCTGATCTCAGGTCAGAATGGGTTAATCAGACCAGTGTGTGTCCAGTGGAAAACTCGTATGAATCTGATCTCAGGTCAGAATGGGTTAATGAACCTCGCCGCTGGGTGCTTGCCAGTTACCACATGCTCCATGTGAGTTGCAAGCGTTTGAATCCAACTCGCATCATGTCTCGCGCGTCTCTCCTCCTCACTTGACCTGTTTCTCACCTCTTGACACTGTAGCATTAGCATAGAATGCATGTGGATCAATACTGTATATGCGTTTGGCATTGGCAATTACTTCAGGCAGAGAGCACTGTTATCGATGTTCAGGTGAGTTTGTGAAGCAAAATATGAGTCTGTCGCAATGTCACTGTATGCTTGAACGATTGCTCTTCTTCCTCTCTAGCGTTATTATATCTTCGGTTTCTTTTCTCCCATTTGTTTTTGACCGGGTTAACGAGTCCTAGCCA
Organism: Protomyctophum parallelum; assembly: GCF_964188405.1. Lineage (NCBI taxonomy): Eukaryota > Metazoa > Chordata > Actinopteri > Myctophiformes > Myctophidae > Protomyctophum > Protomyctophum parallelum. The sequence goes on along the minus strand of NC_139709.1, from coordinate 43,235,798 downwards.
GTGTGTTTTTTTTTCCTTTCACTGGCCGTTGCTTGTAGATCTACACTTGTCGGCTTAAAAAGCACTGCCAGGCTTACACGTCATGCTCCACAGCATCTTGCTGTACGCTGTGGGGCAAAACGGCTTCAGAACAACTTTAGGCTATTTCCAAACACCATTGACTTCTGAAATCCGAGTCACTTTGGACCCCCGAGTGTGCCCGTCGTCGCTCCCCGGCCGGCCTGGACGCGGAAACCTGCCTCCTGCATGAGGTCGAGGGACCGGCGATAATTGACATTTGTGTAATTTGTTCTTGCGATCTTGCATCCATAATTGGGGCGCTGCAGCACTGACATAATTGATGATGACAGTCATCTCCATGTTTGCGCACGGCTGTGGGCATATCCCATGTGCCGTCATACTGTAGATGTCCATAGATGTCCATATCCGTATTTGAGCACTGCAGTGGAGGATGTCCATCGTTTGGAAAATGCATGGAAGGCATAATCGGGCAGACATGCATGGACTGCATGACCTTTTTATACTCTCCTCTCTAACCCATTCTGACCTGGGATCAGATTCATACGAGGTTTCCACTGGACACACACTGGTCTGATGAACCCATTCTGACCTGAGATCAGATTCTAAAAATGTCAGTCGTTTTTCAAAAAATAGCAGACCTACAAGCTCGTATCGCGCCACTCGGTGGCGCGATACGAGCTTGTAGATCTGCTATTTTTAAATAGCTAAAGCATAACATGATGCCGACACCAAAACGGGGGCCCGGTCAGAATGGGCTAAATATACTAATAAAGCATGAAAATACCACCCCGTGTGAAACTGTATATTACAGTGTGGGTGGTCAGTTAGTATGCAGACCACATCAACACACGCAGCTTCCCCCGCGGCAGAAAAGCTCCCGAGCCCCAGAGAAAAGCTCCACAGAAGCAGACAAAGAGTCATGACATCGTGGGCGTGTTGGCAAAGCGTACGTCCGTAGCTACTAATATGTAAATCCGAGATTGCTTAGAATTTGTCTAAAAGATGTAAAGTCTAAAATATTATATTTCACTGTATTTCCTGTACTTTGCCTTTGTCTCGCCAACATTCTATGTCCTGCAACTCAATTATAAATTCTTAATAGAGCAATCAAGGTATTATTGCCCATTGGGGATTCCATCAGGCCACGTGACAGTTCTAGTTGACACATTTGACTGACACACTTTGAAATGGGTTCGACAGGGAGTGAAACTTTGAGCCTCGGAGGGGCTGGTGACATTAGAAAATAATTTGTATCTTCCTCCAACTCTGCAAGTCCCTCTCTGAGGCGTTCCGCAGAACAATGTGATCAAACCAAGCCAGGGCATTGTTGACAGCGCGTTGCAGCAGGGAGCCTATAGTATGGAAATGGCATCAGTGCCTGACGTATGGTGCTGGAATGTAGTCTGCACTGTGGCCTACATGCTCCTCAACTCAATATAAAGTGTCACTGCAAAACACAAACCGCAGAATCTCCTCGGAAACGGAATATGTTTAACCACTTAAACAAACCCTATGCTTAGTTGACCGGGGTGACAGGGTCCCCAAGGCTCTATCCTTTGTAAAAATCCCCCCTTCGACACCAAATCCCTTCACCGGAAATAGCCAGCGTATACAAGCTCATAGATGGGATAATTTAGCCAAATATTCCTCCCAGATGTGGGTTAATGTACAGTATAGTAAGTGGATATCCAGTGAAAAATGTCACATGCCAGATGGCATGTGAGATGCAGTACTGCAGACGTACGCGCCATGCCACAGCTGCCTGGCAGATACAGCTATTCATCCCAACCACCACCAAAGGATCAGCCCCCCGCATTCATGCAGCCATTCAGCCAGAAACCACCCTCGGCATCTGAAATAATGGGAGACACATGCACGCACACCCACAGAGATACAGCCACAAGCACACACACACACACACACACACACACACACACACACACACACACTGAATTCACTTCTATAACCGCCTGCCGTTATCAAATGACTTGGTAAGGATATAAATAAGAGCGGGCGGTGGCCCCGGGGTTGACTGACGTGCGCTGAACCGTGACGTCCTGAATGGTCACATTATCGCTCTGCAGGGGGGAAGGACAGCAATGCCATGGCACCCTTCTGAGCGCCGCCCGTCATTCTCCACGGTAGCCTTTTCTCGGGGTGCTATGGGGCAACACGGGTGCAGAACAACTTTAGGCTATTTCCAAGTGCCATTTGACTTCTGCAGTCTGAATCGGAGCACTGTTGTTGTTGTTGTTGAGTTGTTTATTGATACTGTTAATTGATTGTTGATTGTTGACTGTTGATTTGTATAATAAATTGGTGTAATAAACACCTCCCTGTCTGTCATTGCCTTAGCCAGCAGACAGTGTGATATAATGTTTGTAACTTTGAGTGTCTACAAATGCAACCAATTGGACCGTTACAGGTCCAATCGGTTACATTTGTTGACTCCAAGAGTTAGATCAACAAGAAGCCAAGCTGGTGAAATGAAGCGTGCACATTGTGTATGTAGGTTACTGTGAACAGTCTTCTGTATGTTGCTGTCTAAACAAGCCCTCTGAGGCCACTTCTGTCAACTCGATGAAGCACAGCAACACTGACTTACTCTTATCTCCTGCCCCAGACACACTTTTTAATGTTAATGTTATCTTGCAAACAGGCACTCAAACGATTGAAATGCCAATTCAACATGCACTAAATGTGTGCACTAAACACAGTCTCTCATGCTCCATCTCTCTCTCTCTCTCTCTCTCTCTCTCTCTCTCTCTCTCTCTCTCTCTCTCTCTCTCTCTCTCTCTGAGGTGCAGTAGTGTGAAACACTGCAGTTCGTTCAGTGCGTCTCTTAGAGCCGCAGCCTGCACACACACATAGCCTACACACACATGAGTCTTTCCTTCATTCACTCCACTCACTCGCTCTCCTATCACAAGCCACGCGTTCTCTCTCTCTCTCTACCTCTCCCCCGGTGTATCTCTCTGTCTCTCTCTCTCTCTCTCTCTCTCATATTGTG